>NW_007734926.1:51443-85325 GCF_000696425.1 Galeopterus variegatus
TCTCTTGTAATTTGATAACTTTTTTGGTGCAGCATTTCAAAAATTACTATGTCCTGTGTAACGCACTTTCGGTATTATTTCCTGGCATTCAGCTCATTCCTTTTTTGGACTAGCTAAGTTAGCAAGTTGCTTGCTGTCACTTATCTTGGCCAATAACTTTTCGTTTGTCAACTACCAGGAAAAATGTTTTATTTTGGAATGAGCACTAATCTAGGGACGTGAGCCCTGGATCCCACATCACTTCTGCCATGTCTATTTGTACCTCTGTAAATCGACCATTAATCTCTCCAGATCTTACTTGCTTCATATGTGAAAGGATGGTGTGGACTCGATGATCCGTACGTCCCCTTGGCTCTTTTAATATTTCTGATTTTGGAACATGGCAGTTTTCTGTCTGAGTCTGGAGGAAACGTGAGGAGAGAGAAGGTTTGCCCGATCTCCCACTCATGAGGGTGATCTTAAGCTCTCAAGTCCTTACAAACTTTTGTTTTTCAAGTTTGTTCTAAGCAGCATATATCCCAGAAAAAGTATCCCAATAAAATATGAGAATGACTCATAATCAATAGCCCAGAATTCCAAATTTCAGAGTTATAGATAAAAAAACAAAACAAACAAACAAACAAAAAACCCCAACAAAAAACAGAGAAGCAGTAATCTCCTAAGTGTTTGTACTGCAGAGAAAATAAAGGCACGCGGAGTTCTTGACTGAGGTCCCCGCGAGCTCCCCTTTGCTGCTCTAGCTCGCCCCAGTCTCATCCCCAGTCTACAGGCTCAGTCTGCTGTTGCCAGAGAAGCAGTAATCTCCTAAGTGTTTGTACTGCAGAGAACATAAAGGCACGCGGAGTTCTTGACTGAGGTCCCCGCGAGCGCCCCTTTGCTGCTCTAGCTCGCCCCAGTCTCATCCCCAGTCTACAGGCTCAGTCTGCTGTTGGCTCCTGGGCAGGGCTCCCTGAGGGTGACTGACAGACAGAAATAAAAGCCCAGTCTATTTTAGCAGAATGTACCACTGCTTCCCAAGTACAGTTGAAAGGGCTGTTGATAGAAAACAAAAAAACTCGAATGCCTCTGGCTATGGAAAAGTCCCATTAAATCTTATAGGCATCTCTCTCAGCTATGAAGATTCCTCAAGATTCCTCAAGCCTGATGCTCCAGGGTTTCTAGGGGATCATGAATCTAATTTTTCACAGAGGGAGAATTTAGGGCAGTTTCTTTCCCAGTCTGTATGTTTGATACAGGTATTCTCCAAGAAGAGGGGTCCTCTTGTGACCCTACCTCTTTGTCAAGCAAGCTATGGAAAGTTCTGGATTAAAACTTGTCTGCTTCTGCTTTCTCTTGCCTGCTCACTCTTTAAAAGGAAGGCAGGGAGGGTGGGCTGTGGCCCTTCCTGTCGGGGTCCTCGGGAAGCTGCCTTGCCTGGCTGTTCAGTGTTCATCCAGGGCTCTCTGGCGTCCCTTCCCTTCTGCCCTGGCAGCTGGGCTGTGTGCGCACTTTGGGTTCAGTGGGAAAGGTGACATCTGCTGACCCTCAGTCATTAATCAAGCTGCCTGCACTGCAGCTCAGTGGCTCTTGGCAACTACCTAATAAAATGACAAGAGGCAGGAGTTTATTTCCTGCCCCTGAGTTCTTGAGAGGGATGGGATGACGGGGCGGAAACAAGGGTAAGGAAAAAGGACTTGGGGGAAGCCAAATGGGAGACAGGGTGATCTTTTGAATTGTGCGTGTCTGGGGGTATCTATCCACCATGCATACTGGATAGTCAGACTAAAATCCATTGCCTTCCATAAAGAAATTTAACAATGTGTTCAGTTGACTTACCAGAAAAACTGGCCCCTCAATCCACGGTTACCTTGTGACACAGGGTCTCTCTCCTTAACCCTAGATTCAGCTTGCGGTTAGCTTTCTTCTGAAGGGGCCTAGGAATCCTGGGAATGGGGGTGTGGTCTTTGAGCTATTGCTACCATGTTGCTGCCGAATACTTACCTGCCTTGCTTCCAGAACAATCTGAATCCAGCACAGTGTTGAGAAAATTCAAGATCAGGGATCCATCAGGCCAGATGGAGAAGCCGGGTCCCTCCTTTCCTGACGTTCCCATCTTTGGGAACGACTTTCACCTCCGGCAGCTGGCAACAATTATGTAAAATTAGAGTTTTTCTGTTTCTTTTTCTCTCCTTCCAGGGCCCCAAGTTTTGCCTTCCCGCCCACCAGCCCTGGTTAATGGGTCTTTTGTTCTGCCTGCTGCTGCCTTGCTAATCAGGATGTATCATATGGGAGCTATCAAGAGAGCAGGGGCCTACTTTGGCAAGGGGGAAGCAGGTAGTCTCTGAGTAAACCTTCGCGGTTCTGTGACAGAGTGACATCCAGAAGAGGGTGGACAGGGGCTGTGGATGAACCACACTGAGAGTGGAAACCCCTTAGTTTCGCCCTGGGGCTTTTGATGGTTATGTTAACCAGGACTGCTCCCACCTCTCTAATATGGAAATGCTTGTGGGTTTTTCCAGCTTCCCGGATCCCTTCCTGCTTTGAAGTGAACTGTCTTTTCTGGCTTGCTGTTGCCTGGGAAACTCTGGCCCAGTTTTGGCTTCAGAAGGCATGTTAGTGGGCTTGAAGGGCTTTCCAACTGCTCTCCTTCAGTAGGGCGGCTGCTGAGGAAGGCTTCTCTCTCTAAACCACCACATCTCAGCAGGAAAAGTGCATGAACCAGGAGGCTGGGTTTACAGGTTTAGGTAAGGTGATGTCCAATATGTAGGTCAGTGTTTTATTATAATTTCCTAAAGTGGAAATAAAGAAAGCATCCTTTACTTATTCATTCAATAAATGCTTTTTAACATTGTTCTGGGTGCTGGTCGCATATGAACGACATGAGTAAGTCCCTCAAAGTCCCTCTTCACTTTAACCTGTGCTACATCAGGAAAGTCAGACAGTGACAAAACACGGATAAATAAACAAGATGACATTTTTTTTTATGGTAAGATGTACTGTTTGAGTGCAGAGCATAGTGCACCTATCAGAATGCTCTTTTCTCCCAAATGATCTTAAAAATGAGGTCTTGGTATTGTGCTTTACAACTAACGAAGCCTTTTCATATGTGTCACACGGTCCTCACAGCAACCTCACTGGAGACACCGCGGTGCGATTGTTATCACTCTGCAGATAAAGCCACAGGAACTCAGGGAGGTGAGGGGACTTCCACAAAGTCATGAACTGTAGAGCCAGGACTGAATGCCACATCTTCTCACTCTAAACTCAGTGCTGTTTCCTCCAGACCTCGCCACTTCTCTGCATCTCCAAGATTACAGGGTCGTCCATGAGCTCTATTTGGACAGTAGTTGGGGACCAAGGGCTAAGGAGAGAGGGGTGCATGTTAGTCGGGGAGGGCTGTGGGTCTCTTCAGCCAAGAATGAGTTTTTCACAAGGGCAGGAAAGCTCCTCAAGTGGCCATTGGTTTGGGAGAGGCTCTGCTTTGTCTCTTCTTGACGTTGTCTCTGGGAAGAGGGGAGCCGGGCTGGATGCGATGAGGAAAGTGGGAAGGCTGTCATTTCGATGGTGTCTGCTATCCATCCACATGGCCCTGAGGGCCCTATTTCCAGACTTGTCTGCTTGCCCAGAAAGGGGCAGGCCCAAGTTTCACAGAAATGAGAAGCACATCCACTCGGCCTGACCGACGGATGCAGAGGTGCACGCTGGTTCAACGCACAGAAGCGGGGCAGCTGCAGGAAGAGCAGGAGACTTTTCTCTGCCTGCTTAAGGTGAAGGCCTCTCATTAGAATCAGTGCTCCGTAGAATCTGAGTTGCAATAAATGTGAGACATGACAGTCCAGCTACCTCATTTCACAGACTGAGAGATAGGGTGACTTGGCTGAGTCATACAGTGATCTAGCTGACACCAGAGCTGGGGCAGGCACACAGCCCTTCTTATCCCCGATCCATGTGCTTGCCACATCAGGTTGCCTTCAGAGTTGGCTACAACGCTCAAAGCTTTGTGACAGCTCAGGCAGAGAAGCGGTTGCTGATTTCCATCTCTACCTGTGACTCTTACGTTCAGGCTAGCAAACACCCTTTTGAAGGTGTCTGGCAGCCTGATCCCATGATCACTGCAGAGCCAAGGTGGTCAGTCAAGGCCTGCATGGGGGAACAGCTCCATCAGTTCTGGCATGTGCACCCAAGCAAGCCGGGCCTCTGAGTGAGGACCTCACTTCCTGTTGCAACTGTATCGTACCTTTTACAAAAAGTCACTTTGAGGTCACTGTTTTTTGTCCAGTATTTCAATACATTAAATGCAATTACTTCACTGTTGATTTACCTGTCATTACAGGCATGTGTTTGAACATGATTTATTGACTGAGTTTTGTGCCAGTTGACTTGCAATAGATTGCACAATATTCAAAGGGCCTCATTTGCTTGGCATTACATTAGAGGCCTGATGATTGCAACACAAAGCAATGTAAATGAATTCTGAGAGCCTCCATCATTCATGTTGTCATGTACTGAATCCTATTATTATTTATTACCATAATTGTACTGTGTTTCCTGGGGCGATAAATTAGGACTGATGGGCCCCACTGACAGTCAAGAGCTGGACTCGCTCTATATAATTTAATAGGGATACTGTAGGGTCTGCGTGTTTGGAGGAGATTCTGGTAATGGTTAAAAAAAAAGAAAGAAAAGAAAGAACTTCTTTTTGAAAAGTACAAAAATCTTCCAGGCTTATTTATACTTTTCTTTTCTCTCTTTAATGCCTTGGCTGCATTTTAAGGTCTTGGTAAAAGCTGAAGTATAGGAAGAAAAGTTCTGTCTTTCAACACAGGGTGTTAGGCCTCTTGCCACGGTCCTTCCCACGTGGAATGCTGACAGGTGGTGTTAACTATCACACAAGCAGGGCGTTACCACGTCCAAGGAATCTCGAGTCTGCTGAGAATCCAGTGGTCAGCGTGATGGCAGAAATGTTAACTTGACATATTACCACATCAATCTGATGGACCCTCGGGTAGCTGATCTGATCCGACAGGGCAACATTTCTGAAGAGATTGAAGGGTATGTTTTCCTAGAACAACAGAGGAGGAGCAACACACATTATAGACACAAAATTGCTTTATGAGATTTAAATCTGTTGTGCAAAACCAGAATAATACATTACTAAAATCAGTGCTGGAAGAGATCTTAGAGATTGCCCAACTCGCCCGTCTCCTTTTACAGCTGAGAAAGCTGAGATTTGGGAAGGACACAACCAACAAGAAAGAATAGTCATTAGAAACATCCTGCTAAACTGCATTCGATGAGTACCATGGTCAATTGGGTTTTGGGTCGAGGGATGTCCAAGGAGCTCTGCAGAGGAGTCAAGCATTGAACTGGACATTACAGGGGGTGGTCCAGGGAAATGCCCCAGATAATCTTAGGACTGCCCGAGGATCCCTCTTTTGTCTAATAGAAAGAAATACGACTGGTGTAATAGGGCTAGGGAGTGAGCGATTAGTCAAATGGTGTTAGCCAAGAATCTCTAGGAATGCCCATTTAACGTAAATCCTGTTAGATCCATTGTATTTCAGGAAGTAATCAGTCTTTGACCCCTGGGTCAGAGGTCAGGGGTTTCATAAGCCCACGGAAAGGAACTTTGTGACAGTTTGCACGTGGGCCTCTTGTCCTCTGTCCTTATGTATTGCAATCACAAATATTCTGTTTGGGGGCTCCACGTATGTAAAAACGAAGTGTCTGCTGAATGAAACTAGGAAAAAAGTTGAATTCTGTTCAGGGAGTTAGGGAGTTAGCATTGAATTGAAACCAGCGCTGGTTTAGGCTTACATACATAATCTCCTGAGTGCAGGCACCATCTAAGTCGTTTTATTTTCCGTTACTCAAGTGTTTAAAGGAAAGCTCTCATCCCACTTGTCTGAATTCAGCTGTGTTTATATGTGGCACTAAATGGTTTTATTCAGATTGATTCAGGCAGTGCCATAAAATCGATGCACTGCCACCTAGTCAACCTGACTGGGCTGTTAAAATAAGTGAACGAATCACACCACGTCTTAAAAACCAGATCAGATCCTCTGCGTGAGATCTGCCTGTCCCCTGGGCAACTGACATTAGAATCAGGAATCCACCCCAAATAAGCTAAGCCAAAGGCCTCGGATGGTTCTGGCCCATGTTAGCCCCATTCCTGCAGGGAGGGCACCAAGAAGGTTCTCCGTGTTTGATCAGTCGCACACTGTACCCATACGGCACCCTCTGTGCCCCACGGGGTTGGAAATGGTGGTGGATTCTCAGCCTGTCCGTGTCCTACAGCAGGGGCAGACCCTTCTGTTTTACCGGAGGCATAAAGCTGCCGAGGGGTGGACAGCAGAGGCAGTTGCCTGCCGCCTTGCCTGCTGAAACGGGCGAACACTGACGCAGAGTGGGTCTCATCGTTTCTTCCTGGCTGCCTACAGCCTGGAAAGTGGCATCTAGCTCCACCACCTGCCGACCGTGGGATCGAAGTCTTTCATCGAAGGGAGGCGGGTAATCATACCGTTAGCAGGAGTCTTAAACTCGGTGTTTAGGCTCTGATTCATGCTTTCAAGAAGACCCTGGCTTGTGGCTGAAGTGGATACAGTGTCTCTCCGTCAAAAATTTGCTCTTGCTGGGGTCTTGTTTTTTTGCAGAACTTAGGAAATTAACAAAGTGCTTTTGTCTATTTTTATCATGGTTGTGGTCATATTAGTCAATTAAAATAAAATCACCACCAAAACACAGACAGGGTAATAGAATTATTAGGATAAAGGACCCCAAGTTATTAAACAGTAATATGAATGATAATTTTGACATTACAACAGAAAAAGATCACGCCTAATTCATGAGATGGGGATAGAGTTTTGTGTGTCCAATAGAAGAAGCCTGGCTGGCTCTGGATGCTCAGAAAACATTTGCTTTGTCTTTGGGCCACTTGCAGATTTACTGGCCCAGTATTCGCAGTTTGAGCAGTTCACCAGACTAGAAAGGGTGACAAAATAAAAGAGAGTAGTGACTTTTGCTATATGTATGTTAAAGAAGGTAAATATGATACTATGGAAGGTATTGGACAGACCCACACCTATTAGTCGGTGGTCAGAGTCCATGATGATGCGAGTTATTCATCTTGTAGACTAGGGTCGATCTACTCCAAATTTATCCCTTACATATCTTCTACCTTTTTTGATGGTTTGCGAGAGCATGTTTGAAAATAATTAAAATGTAAACATTTGTTGTGTTTAGAAATAGACTTAGCTCCCATTTCCTCCTTCCTCAACCCTTTTTCCTCAGCCACCACACACACGCACACACACACTCACGCACGCACACACACACACGCACGTGCACACACGTGCGCACGCACACACACACACACACACACACACAGCAGGAGAGAGACCGAGAGGAGAGCGAGAGGAGAGAGAGAGAAACCTGCTCATGCTTGCACACATTTTTAAGTCTAAGTCAAGCCAATGGCAGCCAAATGGAGCCCAGGTGTTTTCCCCCAGGTACTAAAAAGATACAGAATAAACCGATGCGCTTCAGGCAGCAGGACACCGCAGGAATCCTGAACCCGTGGCCTTTCTCCTGGGAGCTCCTGTCTTACAAGCTCACTGAGCTCCCATCCCACTGTCAAGCGGGCTCCTTTCTTTGTATCCCGTGAGGGATGCGTCTCCTGATGTTCAGTCAGTGTTTTTGATCAGAAGAGCCCACGCCAGAGAGTCTTCCCGGACACCCAGAAACACCTCTTGACACTTCCCTGTGCTCCTCAGCCACTGGGGACAAGGCAGACTCACTGCAGTGGGTCCCTGTAACATTTTTTTTCATGGTAGCTGAGCTCAAAGGCAGTGGTAGTTAAGGGGTTAGACCGTGCTGAGTGGAGAGCGTGGCAGGCAGGGGACCCTTTGGCTGGTGGAAGGAGCTGAGGGCTCCGCTGTGACCAGCTGTCCAGAGGTGGTGCGGTCGGGCTGGGCGAGCCTGCACTGTGACAGAAGCAAACCTGGGTGGAAATCCAGACTCTGCTGGCTGCTAGCAGTGTGATTTGGGGCAAGCTGGGGGATTTCTGAGCATCGTCTTTTGCGGCGTGGTCATGAAGGCACAGACTTGTCACGTAGTTCAGTGTGGTCATCATTCCCGGGAGCCAAGGCGGCCTCTTGGCAGACGGGGCCCAGGCGACTGAACTTTGCCATGAGGTTTGTAGTTCAGGGAGGGGTGAGGCAATTGGACTCTGAGAAAGCAACGTTCAGGGGTTGGAAGGACCGAAGAGCTTTGACCTATGACATTTGATGCTCCGGAACATCTCTGACCAATAGAACTTTCTGTGGTGATGGAAATGTTCTGTATCTACAGTCTCCAACATAGCAGCCACTGACCGCCTGTGGCTATTGAGCACTTGAATGTGGCTAGCACAACCTGGGACCTGAATTTTTAACTTTATTGAATTTTAACTAATTTAGCTTCAAGTAGCCATAGATGGCTCTGTGGCTTGTGGCTATTGTATTGGAGAGCGCAGCTCTGAAACAGTGGTTCTCAACTCAGACTACACATCTGAATCCTCTGGGGAGCTTTAAAAGGCACTGGCGACCTGGCCCCTCACCATGCCATTTAAATAGGAGTCTCTGGTGTGGGGCCCGGGCATCAGAAGTTGTAAAGCTGTAAAACTTCCCTGTGTAATTGTAAAGTGCAGCCAGAATCGATGGCCAAGGCTCAAGGACAGTCTGGTCTTGTGTGATAGGTGCTTGTGTTGACCCCAAGTTGCTCTTTTCTCGCCAGACGGCGGTGCGGACAGAGACTGTCTTGCTCTGGAATATCCGCCGTGTCTGTATCACTTGGATTTTCTCTGTTGAGAACTCTGGTAAGTCAGCTGTTGGGACGAATTCTAGATGTCTCTGATTTGGGCAGGCTAATAGGCCATGTTTTTCACAGCCTTGGACTATGTACTTCCCTTGGCTGATAGGATTGGGGGGGGTACCTCAGTGGGGAAGGGGATGGTTTGGACGAGGGTGAGAGGCAGGAATGTGGCCCAAGAGTCCTACAAGGACCGCGAGAGACTTTCTCTCAAGTTCTAAACAACATTCCCTCTTCTGTCTTCCTTACACCATCTCAAAGGGAAGTTTGGTTTTCACGTTGGTGGTGGGAGAGCTTTCGTAGAAGGACGCACGGATGTCCCTTCCTTCTACCTCCTTGTAGAGAAACTAGACCACTGATGACTCGAAACCCAATTAGACGAGGCAGGAAATGCCTTGTTGGGACTGAAGGGGCCAGAATGGGGTTTTAATGAAAAACACATTTTATTTCTAAAGTAACTGGTCTTATGTTTATTCCAGATAAAGTGCTCAGGGTCAGAGGAGAGAAATGGAATAAAATGAGGCTGAGGGCCCATCCGTGGCCTGCACGAAGCTCTGTTGCTGTGAGTAGTTACTTCAAGAAAGCTTCCCGCTGCTTCTCCAGTCCTCGCTAGTGATGCCTGGCAGACCCGGTTCTTACCCCAAATCAAAGCAGGTGGAGACAGAGAGTATGTGTGCTGAGAGACAGAAATGGGAACGGAGGGCCGACTCTTGCTCCAGCTCTCGAGGGCGATCCCTGGTTTGGTTGCCGACTCTCCAGGTGTGTGTGTCCACTGTGGTCTCAGGCCGTGTGTGAGCCACCAGTCCTCCCAAGCCACAAGGCCAGGTCTAAAGCAGGCTGATGAGCAGGACTTGCTCCCCGGACCCTCACCCCAGTCCCGACTTCCCACTCCACTAGGTGCAAGAAGCAAGGCTGGAGAAAATTTCATTCAAAGAACTAGAAAAGTTCAGAACTCTCGAACCTGGACTCCTTGTCAATGGGTTCTCCTTGGAAAATAAAACTGGAGGCAGCTTCCTTCTGGCTTCACCACAGGAACCACAGGGCAGTGCTGGAGGGAGAAATAATCCCCAAAGAGCACGTCCTAGAGGGAAGACTCTACAGCTGTTCACAGTTTCCCTTGTCACGTTGAGCACTGAGCCCCATGGCACCTCTGCCCACAGTGCTCAGGGTCTCGTTTCTGATGCCTCGTGCCACTCCTCCTGGGGACTGTGCTCAGTGCGCGTCTTCAGGGCTCCTATGTAAAAACACGTTGCGTGTAGTATCTGATTTAATCCTCACAGCTGCTGTCATCATCTCCATCTGGCAGAGCTTATCCAAGGGTGGCTTATCCAAGCCCTACAACGAGTAGCAGATCTGGAATGTGAACTGTCTACAGGAGCCTGGGCGCCTCCCGCCACGCTGCAGGGGCAGGACTGGGCTGGAGTCCCCCGGGTGGTCATCGTGTCAGTCCAGCACTTCCTACATTCACTGATTTCCGCCGAATGCCCGTCCCTCTTCTACTGATGCTCCCAAGCCTCTCCTCTAACCTCTTCCTCCCAAGCCCTGGTCACTAAAGTATCGTCTTAAATCCTAAATTTCACCTTCCCTCCACCTTAGCCCTGTTTTCTCATCCCTATGCAGAGAGGTTTAATCTCTTGTCTTATATTTGTCTAACTTGACCCTGTGCACCCTACCCCTTGGGACTCTTTATTAAAAAAACAAAACTCAAAGATCTCCTCAGACGATTCTTTGTACATCCTTTCACCCCCTGGCATTAGATGACCCCTGCCTTTTCTCTGAAGACACCATTTCTCCTGTCATCCTCTCCAATGTAGCTTTCCCTTTTCTCTTATTCCTTCCCCTTGTTTGAACACAGGGGATGACATATTCATTCTCCCCACACTTCTCCCAACCTTTGTTTTGTGACCTTTATCCAGCAGCCTGGCCGGTGCTGAAATTCATATACCATTGCTTGTGACACCTTCTTGCTGTCTTTAGTGACCCCATCATCTGGCTCATAGCCTTTCTGTCCTTGCTCAAGTCCTGGGGACTCCAACAGCAAAACTGATCATCCTTCCAATTCTGACCTTAGGCACAGTTCGGGTCCCACATCCTCAGGCGGTTCTGTCTTGATGCCACAGAGCTGTCCACCTGGGTGGCAGTAATGATCATCGTGGGCAGCCTGACATGAAGTTCTCTGGGGCTAGTGAGACTAGGTTGAAATCCAGATCTGTCATTTATTAACCGTGTGCCTGTGAGCAAGTGGCTTATCCATCTTGTGCCTTACTTTGTTCATCTGTCAAATGAGTTAATAATAATAGCCCACTCACGGGGAGTTGTAAGGGTTTAATCAGACAGTACGTAGGAACTGCTTGGCATGTTACCTGCACCTCAATACTGTAATCACCATTAGCTGTAATTATTATCGTCACCACCGAGAATTGCTCCGCTGCTTAGATCTCGAGCTCTTAAGTCTTCTGAGCCCGTCACCTCCTCCCAGCCCCTGCCTTTCGTTCTCCTCGTTTCATGCGGGCAACTTTTCATGCTCGTCGGGATCTCGCCCGTCATTCACTTCTCGTTGGCCTCCTGGCACATTCTGAACCACACTTCTCGCAGCCTCTTCCCTCTCATGCCTGTGGGCCTTCCCAGCCTTCTTCACCTGAGAAGACAGTGACCTCCTCTCCGAGACCCTTCCGGGGTCACCCAGGACCCTTCGCGGTCACCTTGCCTCTTTACTGAGCACGCTGCTTTTTTTATTGCTGTTTTGTGCCCCGTCTCTTTCTTTATTCTTCTCACACAGAGAAAGACCGTCACTTCTCTCTAACCCTAGCCAGTCTTTCTACCTGTGTTCTTTCCTCCATCCTTTCCTAGGTCCTCTGAGACTGGTTCCACAGGCGTTCCCAGTCCCAGGATTCCCACTGTCAATTGCACCTTGTTGAGAATCTTTCCTCCTGTAGAACCCAGGGATTTGCACTACTCTGGTTCTTAACTGATTACCCCACACCACCCCTTTAAAATTTTTTTGCTACCTTCTCCTTTCTGTTTCACCCCATAAATGTAGGCTTTTCATTACGCTCTGCCTATGAACTTGTATTTTTCTTTCTAAGTGGTCTACTTCACTCCCACATCTATGTCTTCCGTAGCCACATCCAGCTCCACAATTACACGTGATGACTCGGGTGCACATCTCCAGGGACCTGCTGTCCGTATCTTCGTGTGCTTAGATATCCTTTGAGTTAAGTTATGTCTTATCCCCCTGACCCTCCCCTACTCCATAACTCCTCCATAACTTCCTTATTTCTGTTAATGGTACTACTCTGCTATCTTTTTCACAGGCTTGAAACATTGGAGTCGATGTTGAAATTGTTCTTTACTGTAATCATTGCATCCGATCAGCTGCTGTTTCCTCAGAGTCCGTCTCCAGGACATCGTTTATCTCTACCTCCTTCTTGAACTTCCACCGCCTCTAAGTTAACTCAGTGTCTCCTCTTCTTGGATATTTATAATACCTGCCCAAGTGATCTCTCTATTTTTTAAGCAGCTTTATTGAGATATCATTTACATATAAAATTGCATATATTTAAGGTGTACAACTTGATGTTTTGATAAACATTGTGAGATGATCATTGTTATATGTAAGGTGAGAAGATTTAAGGTCTGTCCTCTATACATCAGTTCTCCAGAAATTATTTATCTCATGTAACAGAAACTTTCTACCCTGTGATAAATATTACTCCACTTCCCCCTTTCCCAGCCATGGAAACCACCATCCTACTCTCTGCTTCCATGAACTGGACTATTTCAGGTTCCACATGTAAATGGGATCATGTGTATTTCTCTTTCTTATGAACTGGACTATTTCAGGTTCCACACGTAAGTGGGATATGCATATTCCTCTTCCTGTGTCTCCCTCATTTTGCTCAGCGTAATGTCACCTGGATCCATTCATGTTGTCACAGATGGCAGGATTTCCTTCTTTTTAAAATAATATTCTAATATAGATATAATATATATCACATTTTTTATCTGTTTATCCACTGATGGATAAACAAAATTTCTGTGGCATTTTCCCACAGAAAGAAGAAAAAAAAAATCCCTAAAATTCCTATGGCATTACAAAAGACCCTAAATAGCCAAACAATCTTGAGAAAGAACAAAGGAGGCCTCACACTTCTTGACTTGAAATTATATCACAAAGATACAGTAATCAAACAGCATGGCACTGGCATGAAGACAGACATACAGACAAACAGAACAGAACAGAGAGCCCAGAAATAAACCCACACATTTAACACAACAAACCTACACATCAAACCTAAATATTTACTGAGCTTTGACAAGGATACCAAAAACACACAGTGGGGAAAGGATAGTGTCTTTAACAAATGGTGTTGGGGAGCTGGATACACATATGCAAAAGAATGAGATTGGACCCCTTTCTCACACAATACACAAAAACCAACTCAAAATGTATTAAATATGTAAATGTCAGACCTGAAACCATAAAACACTTAGAAGTAAACATAAGGAAAACCCTTTTTGACATTGTTTTTGGCAATCACTTTTTGGCACAGGCAACAAGAGCAGAGATAGACAAATGGGATTGCATCAGACCACGTGCTTCTGCACATCAGAGGAAACAACGAAAGTGGGGAAGGGGACCTGTGGGACAGGAGCAGACCTCTGCAAACCATGTATCTGATAAGGGGTTGATATCCAGGATGTACGAGGAACTCCTGCAATTCAACCACAAAAACAAGCAAACTAAAAACTCCAAACCCAGATAACCTGATTAAACAATGGGCACAGGACTTTAGTAAAACATTTCTCCAGAGAAAACATACAAATGGCCAACAGGTATATGAAAAAAATGCTCAAGGAAATGGAAATCAAAACCAAAATGGGATATCGCCTGACACTTGCTGGGATGACTGTCATCAAAAAGACAAAAGATAACGTGTGCTGCCCAAGCAACCTCCTCACCTCGAGGTTCTCATTCTATTGTACCTTTATGCTATCATTTGCATGTTGCTTTTTTGTCAACCATGCTCATAACTCCATTCGTTCATTCAATAATTTATTCAATTGTTCATTCATTTCTCAGATTTACTGAGTTGCTACTTTGTAGAAGGCCCTGTAGTTAGGCAGGTAAAACCAGACACAACATCATCCTCGCAGAGTTGTTAGCTAAGTGCTGGGATGTGCAGTTCCCAGATTTTCATGGCCCAGCACTGGAGAGTCATTGCCCAGGGCGGGTTGGAGGCCAGGGAGGGTATGCTCTGTTTCCCACAGCTTTTTGATGCCTAGCCTTGCCATCTGTTGGATTTTTCATCTTCTAGGGCTCTGAAGACCTTTCCTAAGAAGGTTGGCAGGACAGGGAGCCCAAGAAGGAAGGCTCGAGAAGGTTGAATGGCCACTTCTGCCCACATTTCCTTGACAGCATGGGAGAAGCAAGAGAGGAGAAACAGGGGTCTGGTGACACTGTGAACACCCAGAGTTTTGTTAAGGCAGTTGAGGGAGCTGACAACTATACTATAATGCACCTGCTGCCCACTGGTTTAAGAGCGAGCTTTGAGTTTGACTTTCAAGAAATTCCCAACTTTAGCCTAGGAGACCTTGCCTGGCTTACCTCCTCCACAAATTCTTTGTGCTCCAGTCAGACTGAACTGCTTACTCCTAACGCACACCTTGTGGGTCCACCCTGCCCCAGGACTTTGTTTATGAATTCCCCCAAGAGTTTTCTTCTTTGCCATCATTGTTTCTCCTGACAATGTCCCCCCATTCCTTCAAGACCCATCGCAAACGCACCCATGAAATGTTTCCTTAACCCTTTCTTCTTTTAAAGCACTTGCTTGTATCCACGTGGCACATACTTCATCTGCATCATGTTATGGTAGGGCCTTACCTCATTACCAGACCGTGTGGGCTGAAGCTGCTGCTGCTCTTTGTATCAGGAGATAACAACGTGCAGCACAGTCTTGAGCAAAACTGGGGTATAAGACATACGCTTTGTTAAACTGAATCATCGCTTTTTATTGCCATTTTTTAAACTTAGGAAGTTTAAGGCATTCCTAACAAAGTGTCCTGCGTGTGACGTTAATACGTGTTTGGCACTTGGTTTATTGGTTTATTGATCAAGACAGAGCATGGCACAGGGTTAGTGGAAGACAGTCAGGGTCTTGTCCTGGTGTCCTGGATCTACTGCTCACTAGTTGTGGGAGCCCCCAGGTGAGTCACTGCACATCATTAAGCTTCAGTTGGATCACCTACAAAATGAGGGTTGAACTAAATGACTTCCACATTACTTTCTAGTTCAAAGAACTAGTTCTAAGTTTTGTCAACTTCTCTAGCAAAGCACCTTGGGCTCTGGGTTGGAAGCAAAGTAGTTCAAAGAAAACCCAGTTTGACAAGCTAAGAGTAAAGAAGTTATGTAAAGAGAAAAGATGTGTTCGGCTAAGATGAAGTGTTGGATTATAAGAGACAGAGAGAGAAAGAACAAGAATAAAAGAGAGAGAGAGGTCCTGGATATCTGGGGAGAGAAGCTGAGCTCATTCAGAAAGGGGAGCTCCTGAGCTTCAGGAGTCTTGCAAAGCAGCGATTCTCAGCGGGGGGCGGGGACCTGGCGGGACTACAGCCCTGGGGCGTTGAGGGTTCAACAGAATGTTTTTGATCATCATCACAATTGGCATTTAGTGGGTGGGCCTGGGTCAACAGACCCCTGCAACACACTGGTCAACCCCACACATGAAAGAATTGTCCTGTTTCACCTGTAATTTTCAAATGTCCCATTGGACATAGAATCGGGTGAAAGACCTGTTTAGAATTACCGGAGCCTAAATGTATATGATGTATAAATACAAAATAAGTTTTGCTGTTTTAATACTCACTGAATTTTCTAGTAAAGCATCAATTCTGTAAATTGACAGCAAATAATACTTTATTTTATTTGGAACTTCACCAAGTGTTGTTCATCATTTTAGAAAATATAGCACTAATAGCAATGTCATCGTGTTATTTTAATCACAATAAAATACACCAGTACCAGTCTGCTGCGGTTTGCACATGGAGGAGCGGGCATCTGTGTGCGACTGCTGCCCGCCAGGAGCTCGTGCTTGAGTATTCACAATCCTTTCCCTTGGATTTCTCCTTTACGCTATTAAATATAGAGTGCTGTGATTTTAAAATTATGTGCCTCGGTAGGTTATGTCATTTTTGAGTATCACTTCAGGATGATAAGGAATGGCTTGAGATATGTAATATAAAAGGGCGTTAGATGTGATGGGTCGAGGACACCCATGTAAAGTCATGTGCGGTGCACGAGGCACTGGCTGCAGGAGAGCACAAGGGGTTTGCTGCATTTGTGTCCTTATCAGGACCAGGATGACGTCAGACTTTGACTCTATTTTATGGACTTGTAAATGTTTAACTTATACGTAGTTCTTATGCTTCTAATAACCTTATGTCTATTATAACAAAAACCTAAAACCCCATCCTTCTAGTAATTAATATTTGCATGTTTTATGGCTCAATGAACATTTTTATTTAAAATATTTCATTTGGTTCTCAAAAGCATCCCATGAGGTAGGTACTGGTCATTGTCGTATCTTCATTATTTGCTGAAGAAACTGATATAAATAGAGATTAAAGTGACTTGCTATATATAGGTCACCTCTGTAGTACGTGGTGACACTGCAACTTCTCACTCAGTCACACTTTCTTCTATCACTCAAGCTGGAAGCTGGCACTTTATTGGTTCAGAATATGCAGACAAGCAAGCATGGATTTGAGCATGACCTTGAGCCTCAATGGAGTTAATCCCTTGCAGGACTCCCGTGAGAATAAAATGAGGTGACATATGTAGACTAGTAAGAGCAGAGCTTGGTACAGGAAAGGTTGTGAGTACTTAGTTCTTTCCCAAATGCTGTGGCTTACGAGAAGGACCCAGGCTCTTCTTGTGGACGCAGTAAGGACCAGGCATACTGGATGGTCGTGGAGAGCTAGAGGCATGCTGTGCACCCATGGGCGCTAAAGGGACAGGCTGGTACAGAGATCTTTATGCTTCGTCAAGGGTCAAGACATGTCAGGGGAGCACGTTTACCATTCTTCCCATGCTGAGTTTTTAATGCTTTCCCCACATGCCACCTCTGCACTCCTCACCTTGAGGCTCACAGGCGTTTGAGCTGACGGTCCCGGGACATATGTAGGTCAGTAGCTAACTCCCTGCTCAACAGCACTGGTGGAAGCGGGGCAAACAGGAAGAGGTCTAGCCCAGCCCTGGAGTCCCAGAGAAGGCACCGAGGCCCATCACATGGCTCTGAATTTCCTCCCACCCTCGTCTCCCAAGCATGGACCCAACCTGAATAAATAGCAGGGAGAAAAACAGGAAGGCTGTAAAGTAGCCACAGGAAAGTAACACCCAGCAGAGACACAGGCCTTCTCTCTGCCTGTCAGGCTCCACGGGAAGCTCAGAAAACCGGCAGGTGCGAGGGAAGACCTTCTCATGACTGTCGTCGGCCTCCAGCTCTGCCCACTCCTTACCCTGCACACCCTGGCATGTGCACACATGGGCAACGCAACCCACCCTCCTTCCTGTGGGATAGGCTGATTCTACCGAGGTCCTGCGAGACCACAGCACATTCGCTCTAAATTACACTACGGGCAGAATACTACTGTTATCAACATTGTTTTCCATATAGTTCATCTTCCTGTTTGTTAAGCTTTCTACCAACACTGTTGAATGTGGCACTGCCCACCGCTCCTATAATGTCCGGGATGAATCGCTGTCACAGACCATTGCTCTAGCTCTGCATATACCACCCTTGAAGTCAGGGGACTCCTCTGACCTTAGCTTCCTTGTCTGTACAATGACAGTGCAGGGCTAGATGATATCAAAGGACAGAAAGCAAGGCTCCGTGAACATGCAGAAGCCCTTCAGACACTTTCGGGTGTGTGGGCTTTTCCCCTCTGCAAGTCCGCATGGCATCCACGTGAGGGAACAGTCCTCAGTCCGAGACCCAGACTGACGAGTGTCACAAAGGCATCCACGCGAAATGTGCAAAGTCGACCTTTAATTATTCCAGAAGTACGATTGTGGGCTCTTCCATCACTAATGCACAAAGGGCAATGCCCAGCGGGTCCTGCACATGACAGAAGGCACCCTCTGTAACATGTGTGTGCTGTTGCTTCTCCCAATCCCTGCCATTCAGGGAATGATTGTTTTTAGAGAGGGAAGAACTGGATTACTTCATCCTCGCACCTACTCTTTGCTCTGAACATGGCAATTATCCTAACATTCCTTTGCACATGAGGTTTGTTGAATATGACCTGTGGGCTAACATGATCTATAACCTCCAGAAACATCTAGGAACCTCAGACTATTCCTACTCTGGCACAGGAACAAGAAGCTAGGACTATTTGGCTGAATGCCTCCAGAAAGTCAACCAGATAGCCATGATCAAGATCCCTGCCTCCCCACAGTGGGTGAGTGACACATGTGCCTTCTCATGCCATTGACCAATGTGTTGCCATTGCCCCACTCCTGGCAGATAAAACCTGCCTTTCCATCATAAATACCCTGTCCTGTAACCCTCTTGGGCAGTAACTCAATTTTGGCCTGAGGCTCACTGCATTTTGGTTTCTTGGTGGGGGTGGGGAAGGAGCCGAAATGTTTTCAGAGCCTTCTGTCAATACACAGGAGGTCCTTTCTAAACAATGAGGCTGCTGTGCAGGATGGGAGTGCCTGCTTGGGCAGGCCCCAGGTAGGCTGATTTAGGAGGAGTGAAATATCTGTCAGGCACTACAGAACCACTGTGGCGTCAACTACGTGCCCCAGGAATCCAGGATTCAGAGAGAAGTTTAAGCACCTCCACTTGCGGAGCTGCTCTGAGGGGCTGGCTGGGTTTCTAACTTCCCTCGCTGATTTTAGGGTATATATTCTTCAATAGATTGAAGGTATTTTCATTGTAACGTTAACCTGGACAACCTAAAAAAGAAGTGGATTTCTGGCTTTCAATCCTTTCATTCCTTCTTTACCAAACTTCAGAGTCTCCTGGGCTCAGGACCCCATTGGACCATGTTTTCCAGGAACCCTTTGCTCAGGACCATGGTCAAGCCATCGCCTGCATGGCCTTGAGGTTGCAGCCACTGCCCACAGCCCTCGCTGCTCTGCAGGGAGTCACGGTCCCTCAGCGTGCATCAGGACGGTTCTCTGGAGTGTGGCGTTACACTTAGAACAGAAGTTTACATAATCAAGTTACTAACACAAGCGCCCACAGAGCTTCAGAATGTGAGTAAGTCACCAACCACCATCGGTCTCAGAAACACACTGTCTTTATTGTGATTTAGACGTCAGGAGGCAGGACAACTGTGACCCAAATGTCACAACATTCTCCTCTCTGCCTGCCTCCCCTTCTATCCCTTGGCAGATTAGATTATCTATGAAAATGTAATGCTTTCTACATTTGCCTCCTATCTATAAGCAGCTTGAGCCAAGGAACTATGCCTTTGCATTTTTTATTTTTTTAGAATCAAAGTGTTCAGAAAGGGCCTGGCACATGGAATTTCTTTAACAAATATTTATCAATGAATAAACATGATTTGTGTATTCTGATCCTAGATATGATATCAAAGAAATACAGACAGTCATGTGCTGTTGACATTTTGGTCGATGATAAACTGTGTGTATGATGGTGGTCCCTTGAGATTATAATACGTTATTTTTACTGCACCTTTTCTGTGTTTAGATATGTTTAAACACACATGTACTTACCATTGTGTTACAATGGCCTACAGCAGTCAGCACAGCAACATGCTTTCAGGTTTGTAGCCTGGGAGCCACAGCTGTTCCATACTGCCTAGGTGTGCAGAGGCTGTACCTTCCAGGTTTGTGTAAGTGCACTCTGTGACGTTCGTACAACAATGGAATCGTCTGATGATGCTTTTCTGAGAATCTATCCCCCTCACTGTGTGTGACTGTGTATAATTTTAGTTAAACTGCTTCATATTTATGAGTTTCTAAAAAAATGAAAGGGATTATTAATTTTTGAAATTTTTTTAGTTCCAATATTCTAAAATGCCTTTTCTTATTTAGAGATTGTCCAAGGTTAGGTTTTGCTCAAATTTGACTGCTATGCAAGGGAAACAGTAAAACTAAATTTACAGATTTGTCTCAAGAAATATTTACAGTAAGTTAGGTCAGTGGCATTTCTAAGGCCCATTAGGAAGCATAGCATCTTTCTTTGTGGAGGGGATGACAATGGCACTGTGGATTCATGCATGCACAGCTCCGTGCCCGGGGCTGGAACTGGAGAAGGAAAGTGCCACACGGGCAGTGCTCCCACCTCTGTCAAACATCTGAAATAGGTGAAATGTGGTTAAGGTAAATAAAAATGGTAATCTTTAAAGGGAAATATTGAATAAATGTGATCGCTTTTATTTATTTATTTTTTGACTTGCCTTCTGTGGATCAAGAAAAGAAGAGACTTTGAGCCAATTATAAGGAAAGAAGAGGCAGCTGCTGAAAAGCCTCCGAAAGAGGTGAAACGGGAAAGACAAATTCTAGGTTCCTCAGATGACATCTCTGTCCCGCTGTTGCCACCATGTGAAAAGAATTTCTTGTAAGAGAAGTAAAACACTCTTCTTGTATACATCCTTGTCTGATGGTGACAGAAGCCTCCCTATGGATTGGCTTTGGGATTTACAGCACCCTCCCAAATATTTTTAAAGAACCCAGAAGTTTCCAGGATTAAGGGGGAAGTAGAGGCTTGATTTGTCCCATCATCTTCTGCACCAGGAACCGGCCATTGGCCTCCTGCAGCTCCTGTCCCTTCACAGTACCTTCCCCTGTGTGTGAACATGCCCCTCCTCCCTTACTCATCAAGTGACACTCGCCCAATGCTGGCATGTAACAGACCGAAGTGAAATGGAGTGCTCCACAGCATAGCACAAGATAGCGTACAAACTGACACAATGCTTCAGCCTCTTGCCGGGGGAAGTTGCCAGAGGACGTCTTGGTCCTTGGCCGCCTGCGATTGCTAGTGACTGGGACCACTTTCACTCTGTGCTAGCATTTTCTCCAATACCCTCTTTCGTTCTCCATTTCAAGATCCCGTTCTTTTCTGAAGAAGCAAAAAACAAAACACAACAAAAAACCCACCAACATTTTCTGGTTTTTATTTGGCTTAATAATTAGACGACTATGATTTTTTCATAACCAGAACAGTCCAGAGGGTCTGAGAGTAACTTAGCACCTACTCTAAGGTGAGAAGGGCTTGCAATAATTTCTTGTATGAAATTGCATTTTTCTCTTGCTTGACATAATCATATATAACCCCTCCTATTTGTACAACAATTTATCGTCTTCCCAATCATTTATTTTTCTATCTTTTAAAGTAGCACCAGCCACACCTCCTACCCAGGCAGCGCTGAGCATGTTTTTGGTCATCTAAGCATTCCCCTTGCTTCTCCAACATGGACTGTATACCAGGGTCACTTGAGGAACATTTAGAAAATGCATTCTCTAGAGTATCATCTCAAGTCTAAAAATAAAAATTTGGGGATGGGGGAGGTTGAATGCAGAGCCTATGATTCTGAAATTTTACAATGCTTCCCATGTTATGTTTAGGTAGCAGGTTTTAGACCTGGCCATCAGGAGCTGCTGCCATAAAGCACCGTCTCCCAATATGGCCAGTCCGGTTCTCTGTTTTTTTTTTCATTTTTTCCTTCCTGTCTATATCTTGCCTCCTTCTCTCCCTCCTGCTTTTTCTCCTCCACCAAATATTAAGTTCTTGTTATATGCCTGCACTTGGCCTCATGGCCTCTTAGTCTGGCCCACTTCAGTCCTCCTTTGCCTATACGCAGCCCCAGCTGCCCAAGTTGCAAGGAGACAACCCAGCCTGCAAAGGCATCTGAGCGTTTCATGAGCCATCATCTCCCCTCCCATATCTAAATGTCTCAGAAGCATTTTGGGAGTCCTTCCAAGGCTACTCTGATGTTGGCTTTGCAAATATTAAGACATTAATCCTGTGCCTCATATGAGGTGACCATTATCATTTACAGTGAAGCTCCTCTTCACGTTCATCTTCTTTTAGAATCACTTACAGCTGAAATGTCTTAATGGCCTATGGGGCCAAATGCAACACTTGTAATAATTTCTAGTGAGGAGATGACGGAGAATATCTATCTCTTAGGAGACCAGCTTGGCACCTCTAGGGACAGTCTCTGAGCCCAGGAAGAAGATACTCGACTCACTTTTTCTCTCACTTGAAAAAAAAAACTTTTTAATGCAGTGAAATCCAGAATAGCATTTGTACCTATTTTCTTAAAAAGTGAAAATGCAACATTTAGGAATTAGTTTAATCCCAGTTTCAAGCCCCATCCTCTTCTCCAGTCATGCATGTATTTAGACTTTTTATGCCTTTATTAACACAGTGAAAATGAAGACTATTATGACAGTTAGCAGACATAATTTTAGACAAATACAACTTCTTATCAAATAAGCCTGTAATAAGTATTTGACGAACAGGGCTCTTCAATATAACTTCCAACACTAATTTAATGAGAAGCATCAAATGAATTTTCTTTTATTCTGATATCTCCCATGAGACAAATGATACTTTGCAGCCCTATTTTTAACAAATGAATTATTGACTTAAACTGGCACAATTAATCACAATATAATGGGATCAGGGGATGTTAGGGGCTCGTTCGTCATTGCTGATGATGAGTACTGACTCTTCCGAGAAATGAAACTCTTTAATCACTCCGAGATTAACAGTTACATGCTTTCAAATTTCAATCACAGGAAGCTGGCAGCGTGGAATGAGAAGCAGCCAGGACTGGAGGAGGAAATGAAAGGGGGAGCTTCATGTTTGCAGAGTTTGTCATCCACAGTGAGAAATCGAAGTCTAGCCAGTCTCTTCAGTGAAGATGGAAAAACGATTCCTCAGAAAGGCAGCACGTGGCAATGGGCTGAGAGCAGAGACGGCAGCGAGTATCTCAGGGCCTGGGCTTAATTCTTCCACTGAAACTTCGTGTGACTCTAACACGTTGCTGGACTTCTCCGACCCTCATTTTCTTCATATGCAGGATGGATGTAGTACAATCTCTCAAAATAAAGTTCTCGTGAAAACAAATGACATAACCTACGTCCTCACATTTTGGATAATTAGAAAGCAGAATTCCTTTCATGCAATCCTTTTGATTGCTGTAGGGGATGTTTGTCTTCTATCTCCAGGACCCATACCTATCAGATACTCTTGATTAACTGAAAAGAGGTACGTGATACAATGTGAAGGCCAAATAAGCAACTCAGACAAAGGCATATTTGTTAATTCAACAAAAGTGCCAGTTTCTGTCTTAAGCCCTGCTGACTTAGAAAGACTAGTAAGACAGGACTCTTGCTCTCCAGGAGTTCGCGACCACACTGGGCTGACAGACAAGAGATCACATCATCTGGACATGTTGAAAAAGTAAAAAGGCAAGGGAATGAGGGTTAGTTTTTTTTTTCTTCCCCTAATCAAAGATATGCATATAGTTAGAAAAAATCAAATGATACAATAAAGCTAAGCAACTGCTTCCTTCCCTATGTAGTGACTGCTATGGCTTGAGTGTTTGTCACCTCCAAAACTCATGTGGAGATTTAATTGCATTGTAACAGTATTAAGAGGTGAGACCTCTGAGAGGTGACTAGGCCACGACAGCTTGGCTCCCCCCTTGTGGGTGGGATTAATGTCATGATAAAAGCATGAGTTTGGCTCCCTCTTGCCCTCTCTTGCCCAGTCTTGCCCTTCTGCTGTCTACCATGGGATGACGCAGTGAGAAGTTCCTCACCAGATGCTAGCACCTTGATCTTGGACTTCCCAGTCTCCAGGACTGTGAGCCAATAAATTTCAGTTTGTTATAAATTACCCACTCCGTTCTATTTTGTTATAGCAGCAAAAAATGAACCAAGATAATGACCATGTTCTCAGTGTGCCCAGTTCAGCCCAGGTTTATGCCTATTTCCCCTGCATGATTATTCAGATCATCTGCTTTTACTCTCAGAAGTGTCTTGGTTTGGATAATATGTTTTTGGTCAACCTAAATTTAAACATTCTTTAATTCCTTTTTGTTATTTCCAAATGTCTAAATAACATACTCATATCTTTATTTTCTTTAATTTATCATTGTTATAAATTAACAATGTCTTCCTGACTTTCCAGAAGTTCACATAGCTCACACCTCCCCTACCCTCCCTCCTCTTCCTCCCAGTATACTGAAGTACGAATTATGATTCTCCTTTCGTTCCATCTGCAACTTCAGACATTATACTTAATGTACGATTTTGTGAAGAATAGTTCTCTTGGATCCTCATTTTTAGATGACATTAACGTCCCACCGTTCCCTCCATTTCTACAGCCCCTTCTATCTCTTAGCTGTTGTCTGGTAAACCTTTACTTTCTTATCATTATGCTTGATTTTCAACCTGATATTTTATTTCTTCTTGCCCGTGCATATGCTGCTCTTTGTCTTTGATTGCTTTCCCCCAACATTTCTCTTTGGGAAACTCTTTACTCTTCAAGACCCAGCTAAAATGCCTGTTCCTTCGCAATGTTTTCATTCAGTGTCCAGCAAGGCCAATTATTTCAGCTTCCACAGTTTATAATAGATCCCACTCTACTGAAATCACTGCTTTATATTACACATGTCTCCTACTGAATCCGAGCTCCTCAGGGAACATTTTCGTGTTCCCCAAGCCCAGCACAGTTCTTATGACCATTGAATAAGTCTTTTTGGTTGATATGTTTAAATATGAGTAAGTATCAGTACTGATTCATAATGGAATTTGGCTCAAGGTTCCTTGTGTAGCCTCCGTTATTAAAATAATTTTTATTAAAGTACTGATTAAAGCATAAAATAAGATTATTAAAAAACTCATACTACCACCAAAACTTGATACTGACAGGTAACATAGTGTCAAATAGTTAATGTAAGCAAGGCTGCTAATGTCTAGATGCTTTATAAATGAAGATTTGCATCCAGCCAAGAAACCGTGACTAAATGTAGGAAAGAGAATACGAAGTGGGTAGAGGATTACAGAAGTTAGAAGCACTAGCAATAGTGACGTCACCAAGAGGACCATTTTTCCTTACTTGGATGTGAATGTTTATATATATGTGACTTTATGTATGAGTATACAGTTATATATACTTATAACTATATAGATATATCTCTACTTAAGTAAAAGACTGTAACTATATAACTATATTATTATCTCTCTTTCTAAATATAGTTTTATTTCTGCTTTTCCCTCCCCAATTTCTTTACTGCCTAACATAAGATGTATTAATAATGGTCAACTTTTTACTTCTTACATCTCCTTAGCCTTGTGTCTCCCAAGCATTGGCCCAAAATGGATGAAATGACATGGGACTTTGATGACGTTTGGTGTCCTCTTTCTGGGAAGAGGATTGCTTGAGGTTGTATAAAGTCTATTTGCACCATCTTACATGGAGCATGAATTTTGTATTATCTTTATGCAGAAGTTAAATATAGTCAAAAGATGCCTGTATGGATGCTTTGCTGATAAAGGGTGGACTGTGCTGGGTTGTTTTATTATCAACTTGGTTAACATTTCCTAGAATCCTTCTGAAGTAGAGATGGCTGAAAGAGGTATATGCATGAGGTTTGGAAGGCAGAAGGTAATCAGTTGTGGTACCAAACTCACAGGGGCCAGAGAGTTCAGATTGTGTCTGGATCCTCAACTCCATGTCCAGCCTTTTCCTCCAACTGGTCCACAGCTAGACACTTGGATTTCTTTCATCTGCTTCTCCTCTCTGGCCTCACTTTAATGATTGGGTATGCTAGGCTTCTCAAAGTTGCCTGTTAATGACTACTCTGGTCCTCCAAATCTGCTTTTCAGGCATACATTCCCCAGCTCCTCCCGCAGTTGTATAATGTCTAATGGCTATAATAAAGCCCTCATCCACAACTCACAATTTTTCTGCTCATCTGGTTGAAAGCTGATTGATACAAATATTACTGGAATACACAAAGAAAAGAGTTGGAGAAAATGAGAAAGAAATGGACAGAAACGCAATGGTAGCAGAATATTCTAACACATGTCTACACCTTCTGTAAATGAAATAGAAAAAAACAAACATGTTATGTAAGTCCTTGTATTAGTTCATTTCTATTGCTTATAAAAAATACCTGGAACTGGGTAATTTATAAAGAAGCAATATTTATTTCTCAGAGTTTCAGAGGCTGGGAAGTCCAAAGTCCAGGGAACACATCCGGTGAGGGTCTTCTTTTCGTGGTGGCTTTACAGCAACACAAGGGTCTCACAGGCAAAAAATGGCAGAGCAGAGAGACTCTCATGTGCTTTCCTTTTAAAGCTCTCAGAACCACACCCATGACCACCATTATTAATCCATTCACTGTGGCAAGGTCCTTGGAATATAATCACCTCTTCCAGGCTCAACCTTTCAATTTCCATAATAGGATTTCCCACCCTCAACAGTTATGGTGGGGATTGAGCTCCAGTGACTTTGGGGGCCATTCACTCTATTGCAGTCCTGAACAATATAATTAATAAAGCTAACTGTGTAAATGTGCGTATATTGATCTTCATATTCTGCAGAGAATATCTTTTATTTTCATAAACATTTATGAAATATTGATCTACATTAGGTCCCCAAGAAAAACTTAAAAATAATTATGAAAAGCAGTAACTTGGATCAATGAGTAAGCCTTGAGTATTAGTAACAGATGTTACAGATTATGGTATTATGCTGGACTAGGAAAGACATAAAAGACAGAAGTCAGTATGACTCAATAAACATTTGTCTAATACTATGACCCAGGTACTGTGCTAGGTGCTGGGGGCTTGTGAAGATAAATAAGACTTGCCCGTATCTTCCAGAGCTTACAGTCTAACACAGGGCCAAGAGGAGGGCATTTTAAGCAGGCTACAGAGAACGGCAGCTGCTTGGAATCGAAACAGAGCATTTTCTATCCCTGGTACAGTGCTGGTAGGTGAGGATGATTTGTGTTAGGGAGTGATGGAAATAAAACTTTANATGTTACAGATTATGGTATTATGCTGGACTAGGAAAGACATAAAAGACAGAAGTCAGTATGACTCAATAAACATTTGTCTAATACTATGACCCAGGTACTGTGCTAGGTGCTGGGGGCTTGTGAAGATAAATAAGACTTGCCCGTATCTTCCAGAGCTTACAGTCTAACACAGGGCCAAGAGGAGGGCATTTTAAGCAGGCTACAGAGAACGGCAGCTGCTTGGAATAGAAACAGAGCATTTTCTATCCCTGGTACAGTGCTGGTAGGTGAGGATGATTTGTGTTAGGGAGTGATGGAAATAAAACTTTGTATATGAAGAGATCAGCCAGTGAGAAACATAAAAGCATTTAAATTGTACCCAGCCAAAATTGGGAGCCTCTGGTGGTTTGAGATGTTTTAGGAAGATTAACTTCAGGGGCATGTGGGACAGGTGGTGGTGGGGAGCAGGGCTGGGATTACACTGGAACATGAGGTCCCACTGGAGAGGAGGGCTTAGTCTAGGTCAGTTACAGCACATGCAGAAAAGACTGAACTGCAGGTAGCATTTCAAAAACTTGGGGGATCCTTTGAGAAAACACTAACAATACCAACTTAAAACCTAGATGATAGTAGGAATGGTGTGAACTTTGAAAATAGCTTATATAGTGTTTTTTTTTCTAAAATACGTTTTCAAACTTTCAAGAAAAATAGCCACTTAAACACATGCATGTAATCACTTGCCTCTGGAGTCCTACAAAATTACCCATAGGGAGCAAAGGAGTTTATTCTGCATTGGAAACTAGGGAAGGGTGTAAGACAAACTCCAGAAATTTGGAGAAAATGTTACTGGACAAAATGATGGTATACATCTACCACATCTAGCCAACAAAATATGCATTTTCCTGCACACGAAAGAGCAGTTTGTCTGGGAAGTAAGCTGAAGGGACCGGATCAAATCTCCCCACCCACCACCCACCAAAGGTTGTGAGCAGGGAGGTCTGGGTCTGGACACACTGTGGGTTGGCTTGAGAGGACGGAAGACATCTACAGTGCATCAGCTCGTCCTTGGTACCAATCAGGTTTCAGAGGCTGCATCGAGCAGGGGCCTGATGGCAATTCTTAATCTTGGCATAAACAACAGAGAGTGGAGAATGGAGAACGGTTCCCAACATTTTTGACTGTCTCACATACCTAAGAGAAAGTCACCAGCAGAAAGACCAAGTGGCTCTGAAGTCACCTCCAGCCTGGCACCTTCATATTCTCCTGGTGAATCCCTGCCCTGGTAAGGTAAAACCAGTGTAAGTCTACACCTTTCTCTTTGCTTTTGGGGGCCTAAAAGTTTTGTTTTTGTTTTTGGTTCTTTTGGTGGTGGTGGTGGGTGGGAGAGTCCATAAAATCTATGATAGAAACTATGGCAACTCTTAGTAACTTATTATCGTCAACTCTTATAAGCATATACCACCGATTTTTAAAATGCAGAAGTGAAGAAAAAAACGCTGGTAAAAAATAATCTGCAGTTTAAAAGAAATCATTCTGTAGAATCAGAGCAAGATTTCTTTTTTATTAAATTCAAACTATTGCAATAAATGGGGAAATTGCTGAACATTTCTAATGTATATGCTCTGTAAGACTTAAGTAGATATTGCATTTGTGAAATTTTAGCAACATTATAGAGAGGTAAGAATATAAAATCATAAAAGATCACATGAAAATTAAAACTGCAAGAACAGAATTTGAAACATCTACGTAGCAGTGAACATGGCTACTGCTGATAAACTGACTCACAGGAAGTGAAGGCAGATCCTAGAAATTCTTCCAGAACTCAAAGGAAAAAATGATAAATGGATGTAGAAAGAGAACTGTGAAAAGACCTGATCTAGGAAACCTAAACATTTGCACTTTTCAGGAATTAGGACCTGATATCTTTGGGGGTCACTACCTAGCGTACTGCACATAACCACAATCAAGTAAATTTAAATTTATTGAGCATTATTTTCATTTACTTAGAGGTCAAAGACAATAAAACCACTGTTTGTAAGGAGCTGTCTAATAGAATACTGGTAAATTGTTTTTAGAGGGAAATTTGGCAACAATTACCAAACTATTTAAGTGTTCAAGCTTTTTTACCTTTTAGACATTTTTCAAATGGAGGTAATTAAAGCTGTGCACAAGGATGATTATCACGATATTATTATAGTACCGTTTATAATAGTTAAACATTGTAAGTAACATGAATGTTCAGAACTCTTGTTTATAAAGGTACAGCACGCCAGGCATACATTAAAAATCATTTCTTGAAGAATATTGAGAGTGCAAAGTGCACAAGACAAAATGCTAAGTGTGCAGAGCAGGGAACCGAATCATGTAATTCCAATTTTGTTGAATATATTTAACAAATATGTTGGAAAACAAATAAATACACACACACATGGAATTGGAATAATACACCCCACAATGTTAGGAGTTTGGATTGTGAGATTATAAGTGATTTTTATTTTCCTTTTTATATTTTCATACATTTTCATAGTTTTTTTGCAACCAACTTGTCTTGCTGTCTTTTAATTCTCTTATCCCAGTTTTACTGAAGTCTTAATCATTTAACCACTTAATCACTTGACCAAAGGGGAATGAGCTAAGTGGTCAGCCTTGAGAGAACAGAGGACATGACCGTGACTTTAATTTTTTAGGCTAAAGTGATAATGTGGCATATTATATAACTTGTCTATGAGCTCTGGGGTCTTGGAAACAGGGTGGAGCTACAGGTGCAGACACAGCCATACCTGGAGCTGTGCATCATGAAGCCCTAGAGGAGCCTTGTTAGTTTCTGGCACTGAGGGCTTTGACTGTAGGACGTGTTCTCACACTGGAACCCCAGTATTCAGAACCCAGATTTTTTTCTACTTTCCTCCCCCTGTGTGTACGCTTATGTGCACTGGCTGCCAGACCTGCAATAACTCATTTCTTAGATAACAATACTAATGCATAAAAGGTTTATATTTTAAATGATCATTATGGTTATATTTCCGTTTTCATTACTTTTTTTGAAATATCCAGCGAGTGAGACCTTCTGTATTTTTGTCTGTCCCTAAACAGTGGGAACTAAGACCTATACTCAGAATATTATGCATGTCTCAGTTCTCTCTGCCCAAAGGTGTGTGTGTGTGTGTGTGTGTGTGTGTGTGTGTGTGTGTGTGTGTGTGTGTGTGTGTGTGTGTGTGTGTGTGTGTGTGTGTGTGTGTGTGTGTGTGTGTGTGTGTGTGTGTGTGTGTGTGTGTGTGTGTGTGTGTGTGTGTGTGTGTGTGTGCGTGTGCGTGTGTGTGTGTGTATGTGTAATATAAATATATGAAGGTACTTAAAAAAGTGGAATAATAGAAGTAAAATATAACATGAATTTTTCCATGTTCTTTTTGAAGTACTCTTGTGTGTATATACGTGATATATATGTTATATATGTACCTACGTTATGTATTATATATATAGATATATCACTAAATCAGTTTCAGACCCTGTGTTGCAGAAGAGAGCATGTCATGACATATGATGATTCCTGAGGATAGTGAATCACAGAAACAAAGACTTCTGGCTCTCAGGGAGGTCTACGTTTGGCCTCCAGGAGTGTAATCTTTCCTTCTGTCTTGAGTGAAACTCTTCTTGAACTCCAGCCTGGCATTTGGCAATAACTACAGAGCTGAATGCTGGGCTGTGGGGGGAAGTGAGGTGGGTGTAGAAGAGAGAAGGTCACGGAGGGCCTGGGCCCTGCTTCCTGGGCAGAGACCTGAGAAGGCAGCACAGGTCCAGGAAGGTAATTTCTTCAGAAGTTCTTAGAACCCAGGAGGGCCTGGAAGTGGCAGAAGAAATCACAAATGTTGTAGCTAAAATGAAGCCAGGAGGATGGGGCTGGAGCAGAAGGGGCCTATGGATAGGGACACATGTCTTAGCATCATGCGTAGACCAGGAGCCAGGGACCAGGAAGGAAGATATGCGTTCAGTGAATGCTCCTCTGGATAGAGGACATCAAGGTCCAGATGTTTTGCCCCTCACTTGGGTACAACCCCAGAGAGGTAGGGGCAGGAGGGCTGAGATGACTCAGGTGACTTTCTACCTCCCCGGCTGATGGGGCCTCATGTTATTATTGAACTGACTTTGTGGACCAGACCCTGCTGAACCAGAGTGCCCACCGCGGAGTCAGCTTCCCACGGGAAGGAGGGCAGAGCTACAAGGGAGAAGACACGAGGAGGGGTCAGTGAAGAACAGACACTTGCTGCTGTCTGTGTGTCACCGTGTGCTCACTGTCAGGCAGGAGGGGGCGGCATTGGTACTCTTGAGCGGAGCCTGAACTTTCACTCTGGAATTGAGGCTGTTTCTGAATATCTCAAGGGGATCTGGTAGCCAAAACTGCTTTTATTTATGGGCATGTCAGAAAGTTAGAATTGAGGGGAGAGGCTTGGTTTACAGAGGAGAGGAAGTCCAGAGATCCAAATATCCGAGCTAGCCGTGTTTTCATTCACTCTTCCGCTTAACAGCTTCTCGCAACATATGCAGTTTACATTACGGTATCCGGCACATGTAGACTTTGGCTGGGATTATCGTCCTGAGTTCAGAATTTATGATCGTGCAAATAGACATGGAAGCGAAGAGTGGACGCGCCAGAATAACGAGAGGGGAAAGCCTTTATTGTGCATCTTCTGGGTCGTGTTAACCTTGTCCTCGCCAGCAGAACAAAAGACTCTCCTTTGCCCCAAAGGGAGGCTGGGCAGGAAATGAATATGCCGAGATTCTGCTCTGGAGTCGGGGAAACGCAGCTTCACACTCTTGTGCTTTTAGCTCCGTAGTGCAGGATGCTTAAGAAGGGAAGGGAGGCCGCTGGGCCCCTTTTGGCTCTAAGAAAATGAGGTCATTTGAGCAAGAAAAATAGCAGACTAGTCATTTAGTAGCAAGGCCCAGAAACCTTATGAATACTTCCTCATTAGGGCAGCGTAGCAATTTACGGCCAAACTCAAAACAGGGTCCTTTGAAGTCAGAGGGAGTTAAATTTGAGTAAGAGCCGTGAGCGTCTTAGTCAGTTTCACTGATGAACAACGTAAAGAAAATACATTTCAGGGATTTATCCAGTCACTGCGTGATTCCATTTAGTTAGTGTGAGTGTGATCAGTGGGTGAGGAAACCTGGTCTATGGAAAGGAAAAAATAAAACATCGGCTGGATGTGATGATTTACCTTTTACGTAATTATTTGAACACCATATGCCAGTTGCATCATGATCACGTCCTTGGACATTTTCCTGCAGCGCGCCTCGTTCACGCTCTCAGTGCGTCTCTGCGCTGAAGACTTGGAGGCCGTGGCAGACGCAGCAGCAGGAGGCCCCAGAAGGAGCAAGCGCCTGCGTGGTCACTTGCCACTGGCCACGCGCTGTCACAGCACGTCATTATCTCCACTTTATGAATGAGGCCACTGCGGCCCAGGGAGGGTAAGTCATTTCTCCGACATCACACAACTCAAGAATGATGGAGCGTGATTTAAAACCAGGTCTCCCTCACTCGCTTTCCTCGGTCCTCACCTCACCTGCCTCCCCCGGGCTGTCGTGCTCGCTGTTCCCTCTGCACTTGGTGGAATCACCAACAAACTTGTCTGTCAGACTTGACCAGCAATTTTGAAATTTTGCTTACTTGTCAGCAGTGTTTCATGCTGTCGACCATGCATTCTTTTCCTGGAACTCTTTTCTTTCTTGGTAACTCCATTCTTCCTATTAAGTGTTGACCTATTTGGCTTTGTTTATCTGATGTAACTATAAAAAACAATAATACTCTTAGGTAATACTTATTAGATGCTTCCTATGTTCTAACTACTGCACATGGTCTCCCATTTAAATCTCTTGGCAACCCTGTAAGGTAAGTGTTATTACGAACATTATTCGGCAGATGAGGACACCTAGGCTCTGAAGAGTTTACTAAACTGGATCAAGTGACGCAGCCACTAAATCGTGCTGTTAGGATAAAAACCATCGTCAGGCTGTAACCACCTGCTGGCTGGAGTCTTGCGCTATTTATCGAATGCCTTAATTTTTCTCTTCTTTCCACTCTACGTGCTTTCCCTGAATAATTTCTCTCCAGGCCATGCTTTTATTTACCTCCTAAATGTTGATGACTTTTATCTCTCTTGAGCTCTAGACACTTGTGTTCAACTAGGACCTTGTCACCTGGATGTCCCCAGGGCCTCCACTGTCTCACTGCACACTCCACCGTTCGTGCAATTGTTCAAGTCGGAGACTGGGGGGCTTTTGAGGGTCCTCCTTGTCTTGCCCTGCTCCACATCCACGCCTAAGGTTCCTCCTCCTCAGAATCCCTCCCACCCATCTCATCCACTCCCACGTTCTCGCAGCTGCCACTTGAAGACAGGCTCCCAGCCCCTGTCCTTTCACCCGCTCAGGACTCTCCCGATCTGCTCTCCTGCGCCTTTGCCCTAGGACTTCACACATTGTGATCTTTTCAACATCGAGTCTGATCGCATCACACTGCTCACAATTCTTAGGGCTGCCACAATGGTTTTCTTTTTTCTTTCTTGTTTAAGCAGTGGAATGCTATCTGCACTTAAAACTTACGAGAAACCCTGATACATTAAACAGATACCAGCAGGAGCTGAAGAAAATGAAGCCTATGTGTTGGGCCTTCCCAGTCTTACCTTAACGGGCCGTGTTCCTTCACTCATCAGTACAAACGTACAGCGTGTACCAGTCTGTTTCTGTGGCTTAGAACAAAATACCTGGAACCGGGTGATTAGTAAAGAAAATGAAATTTATTGCTTACAGTTTCTGAGACTGGGAAGTCCACAGTGCAGAGAACACATGTGGTGAGGGTCTTGGTGGGGGTGACAGTGACGCAGGGCATCACACTGCGAAATGGCAGGGCAGGGAGAGACTAACCTCCTCATGCGCTCTCCTTTTAAAGCCCTCAGAATCACACCCCTGACCAGCATTTTTAGTCCATTCACTACTGCACGGTCCTACAATCTAATCACCTCTTCAAGGCTCCACCTTTCAATT
>NW_007734927.1:0-18394 GCF_000696425.1 Galeopterus variegatus
CAGTGAGCGGGAACTGGTCTGTATGTGGGATCCGAACCCTCGGTGGGAGCACCACCGCACTTCCAAGCGGCGCACTGTAGCAGTGCACCACCAGGCCGGCCCAAAAATGCATCTTTTTTAACATGTATACCTAACACTTATTATTCTATAACATGCTTTTATTCACTAACAATTTCCCACGTCAACACAAGTATATGTTTGTTCTTTCAAGGCTGTATAGAAGTCTACTGTAAAGATGTACCTTAATTTACAATAGGATACCATAATATACACTATTTTTGGAATGATTTTGGCTGCGGTCTTAATTTTGGGGGAGGATTACTTAATTGCTTGTGAGCAGTCCGTTATCTTGTATAAAGTTCAAAGGTGATGTGTGTTTACATGAGCTCAGTCATTATCCCTTTATAGCACTATGCATATAAATAAGGCTAATGTGGTAAGTAATACTACGGTAGAACAAACATTACTGGTTCTTAAAGTGGAAAACATGTTTATTAATATTCAAACTCCCCTCATACAAGGCCATATAAAAATTCTTAGCGTTCTGATTATATATTAGTTTATATTTTCTACATAGTTACAATAATGTATGATATACAGTTTAGCTTTTCATAATACACTGTTTCATAATACATCATTAGTTTTGTTAAACATAAGCACTTGTTTTCAAATCCAGTACTTGAACAATTTCCTCTGTACATAGTTTAGCGGGCTAATTAGCATAAGATGCTCTTTATTAAGAGGTATATGATCTGAGTATTAACATTTGCTGAAGTTTGGGTTTTTTATGCAGTGTTTTCTTTCTCCTTTGATCACAACACAAAAACCCTTAAGGATACCAAAATTCAGTAAGTAAAGTCCAGAGACATTACTTTAGCTGCTGAATCAAATTCATACATAACACTATCATATTAAAAACCTTAAAAAAAAATTTTTTTTTAAGAAGTCTGCACTAGTACAGAACATTCCTGTCAAGATAAGACTACTTGAGAATAGGAAAGAAAGAGACAGTTTTGAGCTTTGTTATGCTAATAGGAAAAATGCTAAATTACCTTGTTGCTTTTCACTAGTGGTGGCAATTTGGGGAAATACCAGAACATATTCCAGCTCAACAACTCTCTAGGTTTCTTTATGAAGGTGGGTGGCTTAGCTCATGCCAAGTGGCTTCAGCACTAACCTCGTGTGTAAAACACAACACATTTTCATACTGTGATCTAGGTCTTAATAGCAAGCTATACTGAGTATTTTTTTTTTTTTTAATGTTTTGGCTATGTTTCATTCCAGAGGAAGAGCTGATTTGATGCTTGAGTTACAGCAGCACCAGTTTATTGTTACTTATTAGTTAAATAAAGTACACTCCTGCAGATAAATACTGGATCAGAAGGCCTGTTTCAGTAATCTGATTAAACTGTAGAATACTAAAAAATAAGTTATTTCTACAGAAATCTCAGAAGGGAGCAAAAAAAAAAATCAAATTATGTACCTAAATAAACATTTTAAAGAGAAATGACCAGTCACCCTCTGAAGGTCAAACAGTATTTGCTAAGTTGTAATCCCGTTCACCATTAGGCTGCAATTGGACCACGACACTATGTTCATTAATCTCATTTGCTGCATCACTACTGTCAGTATCTTCATTGTCATCTTCCTCATAGTCTGAAGATTCTGTCATGTTCTGTTGTGATTGGGATTCCGACAAAGTTCCAAATGATGGGGTGCTGACAGAAGCTAAAGGTCTCAGTAAAGGGGTATGTTCTGACACTTCATTTTCTTCTTGACTACTATCTGTGTCAGAGTCTGAATCACCTTGAGAAGGAACAACTTTTTGCTTGCAGACTGGACAGATTTTTTTGGTTTTAGTTAGCCATGGGTCTACACACTTGCAGTGATAAGCTGTTGAAGCAAAATATACATCTTTAGTTAGTTTGCTGCAGCTGAGAATATTAATCTCTTGCCTTATTTATTTAGTGTTCTATTCTGCATCATGTAGGGACAGAAGAAGAAAAGTGTGTAATTTTTATAAATACACCCCTTTCCTTTAATGAGGCCACTAATTAGTACAGGGCCTGGCTTATTGTGTGCTAATAACAATTTTCTGTCTCTTCCCCTGTAGTATTGAACCTAAATATAAATTAGTTTATATGTAAATTCAAAGCAGTATGTAATTACTCATACCATGGGAACAGGGAAGGATTCTGAGCTTGTCTCCATCTTCATATTCATCCAAACAAATGGCACATACATCATACTCATCTCCTGGAATAGAAAATAGTAAAATATGTAGAGGAGTATTTTTAGTTTAAAATTTTTGAAGTTAGGTTTTCCTCAGTTATTTGAAATGCCTTTGATTTATCTTTAAATGCCTTTCGTTTGTTTTCTGTCAGACTCAAGGAGCTGCTTAGCTGTTCAAATTTAAGGACCTGAAGTTTTAAGTATTTAATCTCTTACCTAAAATATATAATTAAAAATTGATGTCAAATTTGTTTACCTTGATTATCTTTGCAAAAGATTTTAATGAGAATCATAATTCCATTCGTAGAGTAGAATCATAATCCCACTCTATCTAACCATGTTCAAATGCTAGTTTTTAAATATTTTATGCCAAAGAATAAAATTTCACTATTTAAATTTCTCAAAGTCCCTGGGTCATTTTTAAAGTAAAAATGGAAACATGTTAGAAAATACTCAAATGATTCTAGTAGATGTTATTAGTAAATAAAAACGGATTTGAAATGACACACACTGGGCTTTAAATCTCCAACAACATTTATCAGTTCCATGGTCCTTGGCAAGTTGCATAGCCTTTGACATACATCCAGTTCTTTATCTATAAAAAGATTCCACCTTGCAAGATTGTAAGGATAAAATGAGATAATATGAGCAAGGACCCAGGCACATAGGTATTCAATAAATGGTATTTATTAACCTTTGCCATTTGAATGGTCTTATTGTTGTATTTATCACCTCTATAATTGTGGACGTTTATTAATTCATAGCTCTTCTTGGAATTCAATTGCGGTCATAAGTTTTTAAAGGAATTGGAAGTCTTTTAAATACAGGAGCTTTTCAGTTGAGTTAGTAGTGGCTTTTACATCCCTGTGACTACTTTCAATTCAGTTTTTTCCATTAAGTGAATGTGTTAGACAAAAACTTAGAAAAATCTCAGGGAGCAAAAGACAGTTAAATTCATTGCCTATCTCTCACTCAGGGATAACAACCTTGGGAGACATATCAGAAATAAAATTAATGTCTGGATAGTCTGGATGAACATGACACATAAAAAGGGGAATGATAGTTATTTTGAAACAATCCCTTTAATGTCCTCTAGTCATCAGGAGGAGTCCTAAATAGAAAGCTTTAATGAAAATTCAAAATTTTTGTCCAGTTGACTAGATAAGGAAAATGTAGTATATATATGCAAGGGAATACTGTTCAGCCATAAAAAGAACAAAATTCTGCAATTCACAGCAATATGGATGAGCTCAGAAAAAATTATGTTAAATGAAATAAGCCAGGCACAGAAAGAGAAATACCGCATGTCCTCAACTCACAAGTGGGAGCTAAAAAATAAACAACAATCACAATAACACCTTGAACTTTCAGAAGGAAAGAACAAAACTGTGGTTATTAGAGGTGGGAGAGGGAGAAGAGGGTTGACAAGAAATTGGTTAAGACACATAAAATGATTATGTTTTATAATGATGAATATGCTAACTATCTTGATTTGATCATCACATATTGTACACAAGTGTGATAGTCAACTATGTACCCCACAACTTTCTATAAGCAATTATGTTTCAGTGAAGAAAATTCTATCCAGTGTTACTATATAGTATTTCCTACTAAATAAATACATTCTATATCAAATGCACATGTACATGTGTTAGAACCTCATGTGAGGAATTTGGTTAGCCTGATTAGACTTAACTATTAGAAGACTAAATGACTCCGATACATCTATAATTATCTGTAATTATATAGTTGACCCATTTACATGGTCTTTGAGCACAGTTCTAGTATATGAAGCAATTCAGTCATGACTAATTTCTCATACAAATCAAACTTTCAGTCTCATCACCTTGTGAAAGCAGACACAGGAACAGACTGTGGCTCAAAGCTGTGCCAAGGCTCATTTTATTAAGGCAGGGAGATTAGCCTGTATTACCCACATGGGTCCAATGTGATCACCCAGGCACTGAAAAGTGGAAGACGGAAGAAGTTCAAAGTAAGAGAAAAATATGGCTATGGATGAATGGTCGGGGAGATGCAACAGTATTGGCCTTAGGGGGTGGGGAGTGGGCAAAACCCAAGGAATGCAGGTGACTTCTAGAAGGTGGAAAAGATAAGGAAATGGATTCTCCCCTAGAGTCTCCAGAAAGGAATGCAGCCCTTGATTTTAGCCCATGTCAGACTTCTACAGATAATAAATTTGTTTTAAGCCACCAAGTTTGTGGTAATTTGTTACCACATAAACAGGAAACTAATATAGGTAGTATTTGTTTGGTTTATCTTTAAGTATACGGAATTAATGCTTTGGAATCACTGAGCTTTCGTATCAGTTCTTTGTATCGTTCTAACTGATGGATTTATATTGGTCTCCCATATTTTCCTGCTACAGCACACACTTTGAGGATGACGGGGCAAGATTCAAAGGTGTAGTTTATGGTCATGGACCAGACTGGAGCCTAGTGCTCTGTAGGGAATTAACGCTCATGGCCTTGGAGTTGTGATGAAATGATAAAGCGTGTTAGAATGGGGTTCCCATCCTGCTCCTTTTATTTATTAGCTATGTAACCTGTAAGACACTTACTTTATGCTTCAGTTTTCTCAAAGGAAAAACAAAAATATTAACATGCCTATGTCTTAGGATTGTCTGTGAGCATTGAAAGAGATAATGCAAGTAGAGTACGTTACATGGTGTTTGGCATATACAGTACTTCTTAACCAATTTCCACCTGGCAAAACTAGCTTAATACCCATGCTGGCTTATCACATGGTGCACCTGAAGGCTATGGCTAGGAGACTGTTCTCTAATACTCCCTGTGCTTCTGTCCCACCAGATGAACTGCATGCTTTCAAAAAGCTAGTGGCAGTGGTCACTGAACCTATCTGTTGTACTCAGGGTAATTATGTAATATTAAATATTTAGCAGCCTTTGAACTGTGAGTGTAAAGGACTTGCGGTGTTATTTGAAAGCTAGGTTGAATGCATTAGAAACACTTAAAAGCTAGTTGCTCCCTCTCCCACATCTCCCCAGCCAAAATGTGGTTAAAATGGATATGGGTGAGAAAACTAAAAGGTTGGACAAACCTATATATCAATAAAAAGCAAGGATGAAAACAGAATCCAGTTTTGTCCCACTTTAAGTAACAAAAACTAAAAACGGTAGGAAATGCATCATGCACCATGACAATTTGGAAAACAAGTCAGTGAATTAATTCCCAAAATGCTGCAGTCCAACATAAAATAATTTGTATTTAACTTAAAGATAAGTTTAAGGCATTTGTGTATTGTTAATGACTTAAAACCAGCAGATTTTTAAAGTTTATCTACTACTGGGTCTGGTGGTGTAGGAATAAAAGGGGTACATAACAAGTGCTAAATAAGTGTTAGTTTTGTTACTATTAGCACCATGCTAGAAAGTTCTGTTGTCTAGTATAAATCAGTGGTTCTCAACTGGGGATGATACTACTCCCCTAGAACATCTGATATCTGGAGTCATTTTTGGTTTTCACAAGTGGGAATTGGTGCTACTGACATCTAGTGGACCCAGGGGCTCTTGTACTGGACAGCCCCCGAACAGAATTACCCATCTAAAATGTCAATAGTGCTGAGGTTGAGAAACCCTGATATAAACCCCTCCAGGCTAACAAAACTTTACTAATTCACAGGGGATAAGATGTACAGAAGTTGGGGGAGGAGTGAGATTCATGTTTGTTATGTGAAACAATAGGAAAACACTTCTGTCTAGAATGTTTTTGTCATTATTGTTATTTGTATAAAATTTCAGAAAAATTTCATGAAGGTACTTGTAAAGTCTCATCAATCTGGGAGTGTTATGTTGTAACATGTAGGTGGACAGAACTTTGATTTTCCCCCTAAACAGACCTGTTCCTCCCTGTTTTTTTTTTCCGTATATTTCAAACCCCAAACCTTGGCTCATCAGGTACAGTGAAAGCACTGGACCATCCTAATAGGAATCACATAAAGACCTACACAGCCACTGCAGTGGCATGAGGTGAACATCAGGCCTGGGCATATCCTTGATGCTTCTTTCCCTTACAGCCTACATTCAATCTGTCACCAAATCCTGTGAACTTTTATCTGCAAAACATATCCTGAATCTGTCCCTTTCTCTCCATCTCCTCAATTATTCTGGTCCAGCTGTCTGGATTACTCGAAGAGCCTCCTCTCTGGTCTCTCGTTCTTGCACCATTTGGTTTTTCTCTTCGGCAGCCAGGATGATCTTATCGTCATTTCCTCCCCATCTCACTAAGAATAAAATGTATGCTGCTTATTATGGCCTTCATATGGCTATACGTGATCTGAACCCTGCCTCCCTCTCCCACCTCATCTCATACCAGTCTACCCTTCACTCATGCTTCAGCCACACTGGCCACCTTTCAGTCTTTGAACAAAGATGAAAATACGTTAGGTAGAGACCTGCATTTGGCCAGGCTTTAACAAAAACATTTGGACATAAAATTAAGATACAGGAAGAGGAATCACCATTTTTAGAGATGACTCAAAACTGAGCTAGTTTAAAATAATCTAGTCATAGTACAGACAACTTTTTGCAGAACTTAATTGTTCAATTTTATAACAAACTACTCCAGGCATTTGATAGGTTTCCTCGAAGTACAAAATAAAAGAAATTGAACATTCAGGGTTAAATACATACAGACTTCATGAGTGATAATGACTTAACATATACATTATAAATAATCTGCCCAGGGATGATTTATCATTGGATTCATGAGCTTCCCATTGCTGCTTCTGCCAATGAAGAAAACAATAGCAGCTTTTTCTAGCAAATAAAAATAATTCAATCATCTTATCTTCTATTCTCCTCTTCCTCCACACCAGTTCCCAAGATATCTGAACAAAAGACATGGGATAAAATATTTTTAAAGCCAAATTTGTTTGAGAATTCTTCAAGCTCTGGGCAAAGGAACTAATTTTTACTTTTAGAGTTAGATTAAGGGTAGTTAAATGTAGTTATAAAAAAGTAAGCATGTCTTAATAGCTAGATTAAAGAAGCATTCATAAAAATTATTTCCCCATTTTTATGCAATCTATTATAAAATGCTATTTTTTTCCAATCTCTGAAATAAAAATCTTTCTCCTATAAATACTATCTTGGAAAATCTTGATGATTAAACTATAAAAGAAAATGCCTGGTAACTTATATTTCAGGGATCAGGATGCTTAACATACTGAAGGGGATAAGGGAGACAGCTTCCAGAGAGATTGCCTTAACTGCTCAGTAGAGGGACTGTTACGTGAAAACATATGGATTTTCCATCTGTTAGGAAACACAGTGTATGGTAACCAGTCCTGATGGTTAGACTTGGAGAAATAAATTAATTGAATGATGCAGGAAATTCAGCAAACCACAATTTCGACTGAAGAGCTATTTTTGAGAACAACAATGAGTAATGACATTTAAAAGGAAGTTGGCTGCTTTAGAAGTAAGAAAACAACTAAAAGGCTATTTTATATGTGCTAGAAATGGGTAAGTCAATACTGAAATCATTTTATGATTCATCAGCACAGACATTCTCAAAGAACTGCAAAGGTGAACATCAATTAGATAAGAAGACAAGATTATTGTTTACCTAAAGTATGGTAAATATGAAAGTGCTGACTAACTTGTACAGGTATACTTGTGCAAGAAAGAGCTTGAAGTTGCTATTCTTAAAGTTTCTGTAGATTTGATTACAGGCTATGTCTATGTTTCCAAATGCCTTTTTTTTGGGGGGGGGGGGGTCATTGGCAAATATTTCCAAATTAGAAATACTTTTTAAGACAATGAAGCAGTCATTAGTTTCTTTTATTATTATTTTTTGGTGGTGGGGGGCAGTGCAGGGAGAGGGTTTGATGGTAATACAAATGTTACAGATTCCCCAAACAAGAATTCTTTTAAGACTTCTATGGATTAGTACTATGACTCACTGGAGTGATGAGTACCCACAGGTGTTCTACCCTTGCCTTCATGTTTTCAATTAGATGTAACAATGAGAAAACTGCAACAACTAAGTTGGGATTTCCTTTTCTAACATCTGTGTACACTTTGTCAAAACCATTAGAGTACATCAAAACATGTATAACAAATATACCTCTTTCATTTCAGATGCTGAATCTCATAACCAAAAAATTCTAAAACAAAAATATAACTACCTCAAACTTACTGAAAATTACATAAGATGTTTATAAAATTACATCTTTTCCAACTGCTTCATGATTTTGGCATTCTTTTTTATCATGAAACAAATAATGTTTAATGACTGAATTTTGATGACACTGATATTTTATTTATGATTTTTATTTAAGGTGTTGTTTGTTTTGCTTTTATAACAATTCCTACAATTTTTTGAGCTTTTGCTATGTGCCAGGCACGGCTGTAAGCATTTTTCATATATTGATTTACCCTCCCCCACCTTATGAAGTAGGTACTATTAGTCATATTTACACATAAATAGATGTATGGAGAGGTTACAAAATTTGTACAAAGTCACACAGCCAATAAATGGGAGACTCCAAAGTCTATGCACAGTCTTAGCAATTATGCTGTATTGTCTCCAAGAACATGTACTTATAATTCTCATCACATTTAAACATTCCCCTTTGATTTAGAGTGTTAAGAAATATTCTTAAGCAGCCACCTATATACTTAGAAATGAAAGTGTTTCCAACTCATAAACTAGAACACTCTTTTTTCTTCAGATATTTCACATGGAGAAGAGATGAAGATCGTTTTTTATTCCTATCTCCCTTGTTTTCATATGCTACAAGTACATTCTACAACTTTAATTACAGGTCAAACATTTCTTATATAATCTAATGATGAAATGATAATGCATGAGCTAAAAGAAACAGATGACTACACTGAAGGAAAAGGCACTGTATTTGCAACTTTTGGGGGAAATGTGTTAGCAAATTATTTCATTAATTGGGAGTAAGAATAAAAATGATTGTCTTAAGGCCATAAATAAATCCATATACTTAATTTCTGTTTTTGGTCCTAGTTGCTAAGAAGAACTATTAAAAAGGTCATACTGCAGTTCAGAAGAAAGGAACAGAGCTAAGTAATCAAGAAAATGCCTCCTCTTGAAACAGATGTAGCGCTGGAAATAGAAGCCATAGACAGGTTTTATGAATTGTATAACAAGGGAATTTAACAAACTATCCACAGTGTTAGAGAAGGGATGGGCAGAGAGCTCTAAAAGTATCAGGGAGTTGAGAGAGTTAACAGAAAGAAGGTGCAAACTGGATTGTCCACAAAATTGAATTACTGAAGTAAATGCAAAATAAGAGTCTCACAGGATGCAGAGAAAAGAAATCAAGATAAGAAAAGAGGAGAAAAAGAGAGAGGGCCAATCCAGGAGATACAATCTACACATAAGAGGAATACCTGAAACAGAGGACAAAGCAAATGGAGCTGAAACAGTAATTAAGGAACTAACTGAAGAAAATTTTCTGGAGTTGAAGAACAAACCACATCTACAAATGGAAAAAGCTCACAGGGTACCTTTAAAATTTGACAAAAAGAAAGCAACACTTAAACACATTCTGATGACATTTTCAAATTTCAAGGATAAAGAAAAAATTCTACAAATATCCAGACAGAGCAAGTTACCTATAAAGGGGCAAAAATTAGGCTAACCTCAGATTTTTCTCTTGCATCTCTAAATGCCAGAAGACAATAGAATGATATCTACAGAGTTTTAAGGGAAAATAATTTTGAACCAAAAATTGTATACCCTGTCAAGTTATCAATTCTGTACAAAGGCAACTGGAAGACATTCTCAAATAATGTCAATGAAGAACTTTCCCTGAAAAGTTTGCTGAATGATTTACTGCAGCAAACAGAGAACATGAACTAAACTAACTCAACAGTAAGAAGGCAACTGTATGAAAAAATTAATGTTGTTTTCACTTAGCTTGGATTTGCATACTTGCCTGGAGACACATACTATCCAGATCCCAAGAAACCAAAGAAGACATCAATAAAGCTATGTTGATTCCACCCTGAAGCTCCTCAAAATCCAGCAGGACCCTAAGATAACATCAAGGATGGGAAAAGAAACCAGATGGAGCCTTGGTGAGACCTTGCACCTGGCTCCTTGCTCGGAGCCCCCACAGCTCACATCCCCTCCCTCCTGCTTTTCACTTCCCACATTTCATTCCCTCAGCTCCCTCTTTAAAAACCCCTCAGTAAGTCTGAGTCTTTGAGATGGTTTTAGTTTGGCGATTCGCCTCAGACTTACCAGAGAGATAGATGGGTTTGCCTAACATCTCTCCTCAGGTCACTGGTATTCCTGAATAAAAGCTGATGACTACTTCCACCAAAAAAATAAAAAATAATCAAAAATCCATATAACTTGGGGCTGGCCAGTTAGCTAAGTTCGTTAGAGCATAGTGCTGATAACACCAAGGTCCAGGGTTTGATCCCTGTACTCGCCAGCTGCCAAAAAAAAAAAAAGCACAGAAAAATCCATATAACTTAAAATCCAAGTCTCAGCACTGATAGCAGCTTTGGCCAAATTTCATCTTGGGTAATCTTTTTTTTTCTTTTAAACCTAACTTTTCCCTCTATTTTTTTCATTCTGTATGACACTTTATTGGTTCTAACTTGTTCGATTATCTATGCAGATAAACCACAACTGTACCCAAGATCATTCTGAATAAAGGAGCGAATACATTCAAAGATTTGTCATCATCCTGAAAAGAAAAATCAAAGTTAATGAGATTTTAGAATGGTAAATATTGTGCCAGACCTCAAGTACTTAAAAAGCATTTCCTTATATTAAATACAGAAGGTTTCATTATTCCTTTTTCATTGCTATTTTTTCAGGCCACCAGGAAATCAGGGTATACAACACCCTTCCAGAGCTAAATTCAACAAACTCAAATTTATGTACATCCTAATACTAATGTGTTCTAATCTAGTATTATTTTTCTTCTCCTTCATATAAAAGAAGTTAAATAAAATATTTGCTCAGCCTCAGGTACACCTCAGGCATTGAACCTACATTATTTTTGCATAAAGCAGAATTGCTTCTAGGTGACTATCAGCCTGTTGACTAGACTGGTCACTTTTTTTTTTTTTTTGATTTGTTACAACTTACAGTATAGCAAAGGTGACTATAAAAAAATCATACATAAAATTTCTTTCTAAACTGCACACAAATTGATGAAACAGTAAGATCCCAGCAGAAATATAAATGGGTAATTTACCTTGTTAATGTAGAATATCATGAAAGGAGCATTCTCATACATTGCTAGTGGACTTGAACTTTCAGGAAGTTAGTTTGTCTCAAAAATGGTCTTTCCCTTTGACATAGTTGAGGAGGGGAAGGGGTGTGGGTGGGGGGGCAAATGAAGGGGGGTGGGAAGGATGAAAGCCAGGAGGCAGTTTATTTTATTTTGAAATGGAAATGACTGAAGAGGGACAGCACCTACAAGTATAGTGTTTGGAGTCAGGAATCTGAATTGCAGTCCTGCCACTTACCTTTATCTGGCTATATACCCTCAGGTAATTTAGTTGACCTTTCTGAGTCTCATTTTCTTTATCTGTAAAATGGTTGTGACAATGTTTTCCTAATTGGGTGTTCTGAGAACTGAGATAGTGTTTGCAAAGTATACTGTTTGCTTTTATGCTACATAATAAGTGTATTATATGCTTACAGATCTAAAATGAAAAATTACCTAATTCTGATTGAGTACAATGCCTATCTCAATCCAATTAAATCCCAATTAATCCATTTGGTACAAATTGCACTGAGTTCTTCAGTTAGAAAGGGGCTGGGGTGGACTGAAGGCGTGGTTCTCCTCAGCAACTACAGCTACAGGCAAGTGAAAAGGTCCAGAATGCCATGATACAAACCCAACCTATAGGACCAACTTTCTCAATCCCCTTCAGCCAAAGTTATTACTGTACACACCTAGGGACCTCTATTTCTAGTAATAAAATACTAAAAAATAGTTTATCTTCAAGTACATCAGGAACGCAGTGATCTCTTAGGAGCCACAGCCATGGCAGTAACTCCCTCCCCAACTTGGATCCTCGTTATTTCAGTGCTTTGTGGCCATTATGAAAAGTATTCCCTTAGGGAAACTGAAACATTCTCTTTTCTGACTTTCTTTTAAAGAATAAATCCAGAATAGTTTTCCCTTGAAACTGTTCAACACAGAACAAATACCAACTAGCAATGATTGGCTTGAACTCTGGTTGATTTTTAGCTCTATGAAGAAAGGGACCAACCATGTCTTTTACTGACCATTGATTGTATCCCTACTGTTTAGTATAATGTCTGGTATAAAGTAGGCTCCTGATAAATATTTGCAGAATAAATGAATGCTGCAAAGCATTTGTTCATGATGGATGGTTAACAAAGAAAAGTCTACTCACCTAGAACCTGCTACATTGATTGTCTCTGCTTCACTGTCAACCCCTAGTCTGTTCTCTGCTCACCAGTGGGAGGCATCCTTTCCCACAGTACTCTGTGTCATCTGTCTGCCCAAGTTTTATCTTCACACACAATAAAATCACAAGGCGTTACCATGACTTGATCTGGCTCCCCATCTACCCCTCTGATCTCATCTCTAACCACTCTCCCTCTAGAATGCTACATTCTAGCCACATGCCCTTTTTGTTGTTCCCTTAATATATCATGCACACTGTTGCCTCAAGGCCTCTATATTTATTCTGCCTGCAACATTCTCCCTTCTCCTCACCCCCACCCCCCAGCCCCAGTGCTTTATGCCCTCACTTCACTTAGATCTCTGTTCAAAGCATCCTCAGAAAGGTCTTCCCTGTCTTATCTAAAATAGCATCCCTTCCTCTCACCTGTCACTTATTTTTTTTTCTTCATCACATTTAGTGCTATGTTACTTTTTTACTTAATGCTCCACAAAAGCAGGAGTTTTTCTGTTTTATTTACTGCCATTTTCTCAGCACCTAGAATAGTACCTGGCACATAATTACTCAATAAATATTGATTGAAGGAACACATTAATAACTACACAAGTTATTCCCAGGAAATCCTGCATCTACTGAAATGACAGTATTTTTTCCTTTATTCTGTTGATGTGATGTATCATGTTTATTAATTTGCAAATGTTGGACCACCCCTGCATCCCTGGGATGAATCTCACTTGATCATGGTGAATGATATTTTTAATGTGTTGTTAGATTCTGTTTGCTAGTATTTTATTGAGGATCTTCACATCTGTGTTCATTAGGGATATTGGTGTGTAGTTTTCTTTTTTTGTTATGTCTTTTTCTGGTTTTGGTATGAAGTTAATGTTGGCCTTGTAGAATGAGTTTGGAAGTATTCCCTCTTCTTCAATATTTTGGATGAGTTTGAGAAGACTTTGTATTAGCTCTTTAAATGTTTGGTAGAATTCAGCAGTAAAGCCATCTGGTCCTGGAGTGTTCTTTGTTGGGAGACTTTTATTACTGCTTCAATCTAATTGCTTTTTATTGGTCTGTATAGATTTTCTAGTTCCTCATGATTCAACCTTGGTAAATTGTATGTGTCCAGGAATTTATCCATTTCTTCTAGGTTTTCCAGTTTGTTCACATATAGTTGTTTGTAGTAATTTCTTATGATCCTTTGTATTTCTGTGATATCAGTTGTAATGTCTCCTTTTTCATTTCTGAAATTGAGTCTTCTCTTTTTCTTCATTAATCTAGCTAAATGCTTATCAATTTTGTTTATCTTTTTGAAAAAACAGTCTTTGTTTAATCGATCTTTTGTATTTTTTAAATCTCTAATTCATTTATTTCTGTTCTGATATTTGTTATTTCTCTTTCTATTGATTTTGGGTTTGGTTTGTTCTTGTTTTTCTAGTTTCTTGAGGTGTAACATTAGGTTGTTTATTTGGAGTCTTCTTTTTTGATGTAGCCATTAATTGCTATCAACTTCCCTCTTAGAACGGCTTTTGTGGTATCCCATAGGTTCTGATATGTTGTCTTTTCATTTCATTTTGCCTCCAGTACATTTTTAATTTCCTTTTTGAATTCTTCTTTAGTCCATTTGTAGTTTAGGAGCATATTGTTGATTTTCCATGTATTTGTATGGTTTCCAGTGTCCCTTTTGATGTTGATTTCTAGTTTTATTCTGTTGTAATCAAACAAGATATTTGATATGATTTCAGTTTTTGAAAATCTGTTAAGACTTCTTTTGTGACCTAACATATAGTCTCTTGTAGAGAATGTTCCATGTGCTGCTGAGAAGAATGTATATTCTGCAGTTGTTGGATGAAATGTTCTATAAATGTCCATTAGATCCGATCGGCCTAGATGTTTCTTGGTTAATTTTCTGTCTGGATGATCTGTCTTTTGCTGAAAGTGGCATATTAAAGTCACCAACTATTACTGTGTTGGAGTCAATCTTTCCCATTTGGTATAATAGTTTTATTTATCTGAGTGCTCCAGTGTGTTGGGCATGTTAAATATTTAGAATTGTTATATCCTCTTGTTGAATTAATCCCTTTTTATCATATAATGAATTTCCTTATCTTTTTTTACTTTCCTTGGCTTGAAGTCTATTTTGTCTGATGTAATTATAGCTACTCCTGCTCTTTTTTGGTTTCCATTTGCATGAAATATCTTTTCCATCCCTTCACTTTCAGTTGATGTGCAGGCAACATGTTTTTGGTTCTTGTTTTATAATCCATTCTGCCACTCTGTGTCTTTTACTTGGAGCATTTAATCTGTTTACAGTTAGGGTTATTATTGATATATAGGGATTTGTTACCACCATTTTGTTACTTTTCGTCTGGTTGTTTTGTAGATCTTTTTTCCTTTGTTCTGATCTTACTATCTTCCTTTGTGGTTGAGTGGTTTTCTCCAGCAGTACATTTTGATTTCTTGCTGTATCTTTTTAGTATGTCTCTTGTAAGTTTTTGTGTTATGGTTACCATTAGACTTACAAAAAACATGTTACAGTTATAACAGATTATTTAAAACTAATAAATTAAATTTGATATCTAAGAAAAGAGAAAAAAAACCAAAGCCAACTCCATGCTTTGGCATCATTACCCTCCACTTTCTGACATTTTTGTTGCTTCAAGTTACATCTTTTAATATTGCCTGTCTCTTACATGGTTGTTGTATTTGTTACTGTGCCTTTAGGTTTGTCCTTTAGTCTTCATACTAAAGATATTCACCACCCTTAGAACACTGGCGTATTCTGAGGTTGTCTTTGTACTTACTTTACTAGTGAGTTATATACCTTCAAAAATGTTTTCTTGCTACTCTTTAGCATTATCTTCCTTCAGTTTGAAGAACTCCCTTTAGCATTTCTTGTAAGGGAGGCCTAGTTTTGATGAATTCTCTTTGCTTCTGTTTGTCTTGGAAAGATTTATTTCTCCTTCATATTTGAAGGTTAGTTTTGCTTGATACGGAATTCTCAGTTTACGTTTTTTTCCTTCATCACTTTGAACATATCCTCCCCTTTTCCTCTGGCATATAGTTTCTTTTATATAGTGTTTCTTTTCTCTTGCTGATTTCAGTATTCATTCTTTGTCTTTGGTTTTTAATAACCTGATTATGAAGTGCCTGTGTTGTTCCTCTTTGGATAGAATTTGGTTGGTGACCTCTAAGCTTCCTATAGCTGGATTGTTGTCAACTTTCTCCATATTTGGGAATTTTTCAGTCATTATTTCCTTGAATATGCTTTCAAAGTTTCTTAAGATTTTCATTTCCTTTAGGTATGACAATTATGCAGAGGTTAGTTTGCTTGAAGGAGTCCCATAATTGCTGCATGTTTCATTTTTTCTTACTCTTTTTCTTTTTTGTTCCTCTGATTGGGTAATTTCATATGTTGGGGTGGGCATTATGTTCTTCCATACAAGAGCTGCCCTCAAGAGAAATTATTCTACCAGATCATAACCTACTGGGGTTTTAGAGTCTAACTGACCAAGGGCAAGGGAAAAAGCACCCAACTCCAGCCAGCTCTAGCCATTTACATGAGAAAGGAAATACCCATCTACATCCCTCTCCAGCCATCTAGTCCCACCCTAAGGCTGGGAAAACTGAGAAGCACTTGTAAAGTTCAGAGCCTATGGTCACAGGCTCACTGAAACACTGAAACATAATCATAGATCCATAGAATGTTCCCCTCCCCCCAGACCTTATTACTATATCCTGTTTACCACAGTTCTTTTCACCGAGTACATCATGTCTGCTTTTGACAAAAAATTACAGGGCATACTAAAAGGCAGGCAAAAAACAGTTTGAAGAGACAAAGTAAGCATCAGCACCAGCCTCAGATATGGCACAAATGTTGAAATCATCAGACCAGGAACTTAAAACAACTATAATTAATATGCCAACAGCTCTAATGGAAAAAGTAGGTAACATGCAAGAACTGATGAATAATGTAAACAGAAAGGTAAAAATTCTAAGAATTAAAAAGAATGGTAGAGATCAAAAACACTAACAGAAATGAAGAATGCCTTTGATTAGCTCATTAGTTGACTGGACACAGCTGAGGAAAGTATCTTTGAGCTGGAAGATATATCAATAGAAAGTTCCAAAGCTGAAAAGCAAAGAGAAAAAGGATTTAAAAAAAAAAAAAAGTAACAGAATATCCAAAAATTTGGAAAACCACCAAAGGTAATACATGCATAATGGAAATACCAGGTGAATTAAAAGAGATGGGAACAGAAGCAATATAAAAAGTAATAATGACTGAGAAATCCCCCAAATTAATCTGACACCAAACCACTGTTCCACAAAGTTCAGAGAATACCAAGCAGGATAAATAACCAAAAATAAAAGAAAAAAATATTAAAGGGAGGAAAAAAAAAAAAAAAACACCTAGGCATATCATATTTAAGCTTTGGATAATCAAAGATAAAGAAATACAGAATCTTGGAGGAAGGCAGAGAGAAAAAAACACCTTACGTACAGAGGAGCAAAGATTAGAATTACGTCCAACTTCTCAAATACCATGGAGTGAAATGTTAAAAAAAAAAAAAACAACCTAAAATTCTGTACTCTGTGAAATTAACCTTGAAAAGTGAAGGAAATGAAGGAAATCAGCAAGATGGCAGAACAGGGAGCCTTAGTCCTTCCCTCCCCAACAGAAACACAGATTTAACAAATACAATACACCAAATGCCTCTGTGAGTATCCCAGACATGAATTAAAAGGTCCCTGCATGCCAGATGAGCAAAATCAACATCATTAAAGCACAGCAAGAAAATATATGACACTCTCCACTTGCTCTTGTCAGAGTCCCTTCCTCTCAGCAAGATAAAGCACATTCCCTCCCTCCCACCCACTCCCCAACCCCTCCACCCTCTGCAAACTCCCATCTTCTCCTTGGGGAAGGAAAGGAGTGAAACAAGTCCAACATTCTGAATTTTAGAGAGGCTTCCCAAGATCCCTTGTCTTGCCTAATTCCAAATACTGACAGGAACTGGGCACCAGGTTCAGGTTCTCTGAGAAGAATTTACCCTGCACCAAAGTTTGTAGTACCACAGACAGACACTATGTGAAACTCCAGTATCATGATTTACTACAGCACAAAAAGAGGATGCAATATCACAAACACCAGGGGGAGCACCTTAGTAGAAACTGGCAAACTTCTTCAAATAGGAGGTTACAGTACAACCCCAAAGAGGACACATACCTAGATAAGACTGGAGGATAACCAGAATCTCTAGCTGAGCTGACTGCAGAAAGTCCTCCCTGTACAAAACCAGGCCAGAAATTCTGGGATTGGCTGAACTCTAGTAGACTTGTTGGCCAATTCTACAAGTATCAAAATCCAAACAAAAAATAACAACATATACAAATAAATAGGGAACCATGGCACATTACAGGAATAAATTACATCTCCAGAAACTGGACCTAAAGAAATGGAGATACATGATTTGCCAGATAAAGAATTCAAAATTACTGTCATAGAATGTTCAGTGAATTAAAGACAACTACAAGAAGTCAGGAAAATGATTCATTAACAAAATGAGAATATCAACAAAGAGAGAAACTATGATGAAGAACCAAACAAATTCTGGAAGAATACAATAACTAAATTGAAAACTTCACTAGAGGTCATCAATAGCAGACTTGACCAGGAAGAAGAAAAAAGGTCAGTGACTTTCAAAATTACTGAGGCCGAGGAGCAAAAAGAAAAAAAAACTATGAAAGAAA
>NW_007734927.1:19279-20706 GCF_000696425.1 Galeopterus variegatus
AAGGGGCAGATAACTTATTTAAAGAAATAACAGTTGAAAATTTCCCAAATCCACAGAAGGAAAAGGCATACAAATTCAAGAATCTCAGAGAACTTCAACCAGAATAAATCTAAAGAGACCTATACATCATAATTCAGTTGTCAAAACTGACAGATAAATAATCTTAAAAGCAGCAAAAGAAAAGCAACTCATCACATACAAGGGAATTCCTATTATATTCTCAGCAGAATTCTCAGCAGAAATCTTGCAGACTACAAGGGAATGGAATGATCTGTTCAAAGTACTGACAGGAAACAAAAAACAAAAAAACCCTGCAAGTAAAGAATACCATATCTGGCAAAACTGTCCTTCAGAAACAAAACAGAAATTAAGACTCCTAAATAAACAAAAACTGAGGGAGTTCATCACCACTAGACCTGCCTATAAGAAATGCTGATAGTAGTCCTATATAAACCAGACTATAGTGAGGAGACTGAAGCAATAATAAAAAAATATCTCAACCAAAGGGAAAAAAACAAAACAAAACCATGGGACCATATCAGATCACTGTAGAAGTCTACCAAATACTTAAGAACTAACACCAATCCTAAAACTCTTCGAAAGAATCAAAGAGGAGGGAACACACCCGAATGCATGCTATGAGGCCAGAATTACCCTGATACCAAAATGAGACAAAGATACAAGAAAAGAAAATTTCAGGCCAATATTCCTTATGAATATTGATGTAAAAATCCTCAATAAAATACTAGTGAACTGAAATCAACAGCACAATAAAAGGATTATACACCATGATCAAGTGAGGTTTATACCTGGACTGCAAGGATGGTTCAACACATGAAAATCAATCCGTATAATACACCACATTAACAAGATGAAGGACAAAAACCACATGATCATTTCAATTAATGCAGACAAAATTCAACACCATTTCATGATATACTCAACAATCTAAGAATAGAAGGAAAATACCTTAACATAATAAAAGCCACATATGAAAAGCCTACAGTAAACACCATACTCAGGAGAAAAAGACTGAAACCTTTTCCTCTAAGATCAGGAATAAGTCAAGTTTGTCCACTCTCACCACTACTATTCAACATAGTAATGGAAGATCTAGCCAAAACAATTAGACAAGAAAAAGAAATACAAGGGTACTTAAAAGTTTGTGGGAAAAATAGAATTAAAAGATAATACAAATCTTTCCATTAACGTTTTCAAGTACTCTTATAGAAGGTGTACAGATTGGAAAAGAAGTAAAGCAGCTCCTCTTCACAGACGGCATGTTTGTATATGTAAAGAACCCTAAAGATTCCACACACAAAAATTGTTAAAACTAGTAAATAAATTAGGCAAAGTTGTAGGAAACAAAAAACTAAAAATCAACACTCAAAAATCAGTTGCATTTCTATCCACTAATAATGACCAAT
>NW_007734927.1:21268-32114 GCF_000696425.1 Galeopterus variegatus
AAAACTAAAAATCAACACTCAAAAATCAGTTGCATTTCTATCCACTAATAATGACCAATCTGAAGGGGGGGGGGGGAAAGACATCAATTCCATTCATTATGGCAACAAAAAGAATAAAATACTTAGGAATAAGCTTAAGCAAGGATGTGAAAGACTTCTACACTACAAACTAAAAAATACTGCTAAAAGCAATCAAAGATAGAAATAAATGCAGAGATATCCTGTGCTTGTGGATTGCAAGACTTAATACAGCCAAAATGTCCATGCTACTCACAGCAATCTACAGATTCAGTGCAATCCTTATTAAAATCATTATGGCATTCAGTACAGAAATAGAAAAAAAGATCCTAAAATTCTTATGAAATCACAAGGGACTCTGAATAGCCAGAACAATCTTGTAATAGAACAAAGTTGGAAGAATCACACTGCCTGATTTCAAAACACATTACAAAGCAAGATGGTGTGAACTTCAATAAAGACAGATGTATAACCCATGGAATAGCAATGAGAGGCCATAAGTAAATCCTTGCATATTTGGCCAAATGATTTTTGACAAGGTTGCCAAGACTACACAATGGGGAAAGGATAGTCTCTTTAACAAATGGTAAATGTTCCTGGGAAAACTAAATATCCACATGAAAAAAAAAAAAAAAAGTAGTAGTAGTAAAAGAAGGACCTGGACCTTACTTTACAGCATATAAAAATTAACTCAAAATGGATTAAAGACTTAAGACTTAAAACTATTAAACTCCTACAAGAAAATATAGGGAAAAACCTTCAGAAGATTGGATTTGGCAATGATTTCTTAGAAATGACACCAAAATCAAAGGCAACAAAAGAAAAAATAGGTGGGACTACATCAGACTTGACTTTTGTGCATCAAGGGACACAGTCAACAGAGTGAAAAGGCAGCCTATAGAATGGGAGAAAATAATTGCAAATTATATATCTGATATGAGTTTAATATCCAGAATATATAAGGAACTTCTACAACTCAACAACACAAAAACAAATGACTCAATTAAAAAATGGGAACATGACTTAGATACTTCTCCAAGGAAGATATACAAATGGCCAATATGCACATAAGAAGATGCTCATCATTACTATTAGGGAAATGCAAAACTATGAGACATTGACTTAGACTCACCAGGGTGGCCACTATCAAGGGAACAGAAAATAAAAAGTGTTGACAAGTATATGGCATAAGGTGAAGCACTTGTGCACTGTTTGTGAGGAGTAAAATGGTTCACCCATTATGGAAAGCAATATGAAGGTTTCTCAGAAATTTAAAAATGCAATTATAATATGACCCAGCAATCTCACTTCTGGATATATATCCAAAACAATTCAAAGAGATATTTTAACCCATGTTCACTTTAGCATTATTTACAATAGGCAAAAGGTAGAAACAATCCAAATGTCCACTGATGGATGAATAGATAAAGAAAATGTGCCAATATATACAATGGACTATTAAGCAACCTTAAAAAAAAATAAGAAAATCCTGTCACATGCTGTGATATGGTTGAACCTTGAGGGCATTGTGCTAAATGAAATAAGTCAGTTGCAAAAGGGCAAATGCTATATGATTCCACTCATCTTAAGTAATCAAATCATAGCAACAAAGTAGAAAGGTGGTTACCAAGGCAGGGGTGGAGAAGGAAGAGGGAATTTTTAATGGTCAGTGGTTACAGAATTTTAGTATTATAAGATGAAAAATTTCCAGAAATCTGTTGCACAATAATGTGAATATACTTAACACTACTAAACTGTACATGTAAAAAGTTAAGATGTGAATTAATGTTATGTGTTTTTTACCACAATAAAAAAAATTAAGGCAAAAAAAAGTGAAGGAAAAATAAAAACTTGCAAGAAATGTTTTTAAAAAGTTCTTCAGAGAGAAAGAAACATATATAGGTCAGAAACTTGGATCTATATAAAGAAAGAAATACCCCCGTAGAAGAAATAAGTGAAGGGAAAATAAAAACTTTTATTTTCTTTATTCTTACTTTACCTTACTTTTGAACAAACAAATAATAATTTATTCAAAATAATAATAGCAATAATTTATTCAATTATGTATGCTTTTGTATATGAGTGGTCGTCAAAAAGTTCATTAAAAGATTTGCGTTATCTTTTAATTCCATTTTACCCTCATATATACTCATATATAAGTGAAATGAATGACAGATACAAAGGATGGGAGGTAGGAACTAGAAATGTTTTGTTATTGTAAGGTACATGCACTAGCTGTGAAACAGTATAGTGTTACTTGAAAGTGTACTAATCATTTCATTGTCTTTCTCAAGTTTTACCACCCATGTATGCATACCTAAACAATTGGTTTAATTTAGCCTACTTTTAAATTTGTTCTTTTTCTTACCTCTTTTATTAACGCTTTTTTGGTGAAATCAATCCATCTTATTGCATGTAGGTGTAATTCATTCACTTTCCATTATATAAAGATATTTTTTATTCATTTTACTATTAATATATAATAGCAATATTCTATAATATTAATATATTAATACATTTGGGTTTTTCTTAATGTCATTATAGACCATGCTTTTAAGAACACTCTTGCGCATATATTCTGGTGCAAATGTACATGAACTTCTTTAAAATACATACCTAGAAGTAGATTAGATGGATCATAAGATATACCTATCTTCACTTTTATTGGATAATACAAATAATTTCCAAAGTAATTGATAGTACTCCCACCAATAGTGTACAGGAGTTCCTGTTGTTCCCCATATTTACCAACATTTTATACTGGTGGACTTTTAAATTTTAGCCATTTGGGTGGGTGGGCTTATAAAGATATCTCATTGTGATTTTAATTTACATTTCCCTTCTTGCCAGTGAGGATTAGTACCTGTTCACATTATTATTTACCAGTTGTATTTTCACATTCATGAAGTTCCTTTCTTGCCCTTTACCCATTTTTCTGTTGGGTTGTCCTCTCCCAGCCCTTTCATATATAGGAGGAATTCTTTATATGTTTTCACAACCCCTCTGGAGTTAGAATATGTAGTGATACAGTCCTTTAATGAGAACAGTTGACTATATGTGTGTGAGTCTATTTCAGGGCTCACTATTCTGCCCCATTTATTTATTTGTTTATTCTTTCATTGATACCACACATCTTAATTACTATAGTTTTACAGTGAGTCTTGACACTGGGTAGTGTCAGTTCATCGACTTTGTTGTTATTCTTCAATATTGTGTTGGTTATTCTAGTCTTTTGCCTTTCCCTATATACTTTTAAATCAGGAAAGTCAAAGCAGACCACTCTGGTATGGAAAAGTATTATAATCACTAACATTGTTTAGAACTACTGGTACACGGTGATAATAAAAAGCATTTTGGTCAGTTTCATTATTGTTTTTAAATTTTATGCAGACCATGCACCCCATTCCTGCCTTGACGAGGACACAACAAAAGAACATCTCCCGTATTCAGTCATTCATTATTAACTGAGTGTCTACTTGGTGTTAGGCATTTTATATGGCAAGGACTCAGAAAGTAATATTAGAGTATACTCAACATGATTTCTTAAATAAACTAAGGGTGATGATTGAGAAAACAAAAATATTCACTTACCTTTCTTGAATTTATGTATCGGGAGTTTCTTAAGTTGATCTTTACGAAGTCTGTTTCTTCTAGCTCTATGTCTGTCCTGGACAAATTTTGTGATCTAACAATAAAAGAGAAAGAAAAGGAGTCAGATTTTAAACATGCAAACAGAAAATGCCCATTGAAATAGGAAATATCTTTTAAGTTTCTGGATAGCTTCTGTAAATCAATTCATTGTATTTAAGTCCTAATCACAATAACATTAAAGTATTAAAGCACTGAATTACATTACTAATTAGTTAACCCATAAAATTCTCCTTTGAATTTTTTATTCATTTACCTTGACTATCTTTAATATACTGACAGAGACATTACAAATAGCATATAAATGTTTGCTTGCATACAAAAGCACCATCCATAAAAGAAAAACTTGACAAATTTGACTACCTCAAAGTTCAGAACTTCTGTCCTCAAAAGACACTTAAAAAAATAAAAGATGAGCTACAAACAGAGAGAAAATATTTGCAAATTGCATATGTGATAAGGGAATTGTATCTGGAATATATAAAGAACTCTCAAAACTCCATAATAAGAAAAAAACCTACTCAATTGATAAAATGTAAAAAAATGGACAAAATAGTTGAATAGACACTTCACCATAGAAGATATACAAGAAGATATACAAATGGTAAATAAGCACTTGAAGAAATGCTCAACATCATTAGTCAACAGAAAAACAAAACTTCAAATCATAATTAAATACTACTATTGAATGACTAATTTAAAAGACTAACTAAACCAAGTGTTGGTGTGGAAGTGAAGGAAGTGGCATGCTCATACACTACTGGTGGGATTATAAAATGGTACAACCACTTTGGAAAACAGTTTGGTGATTTCTTTTAAATTTAAACATGTATTTATTATGTGACCCAATAATCTCACTCCTAGATAAACTTACCCAATAAAAATGAAAACATATGTCCATATAACAACTGTCCATGTCAGCTTTATTTGTAATAGCTAAAAACTAGAAACCACCCAATGTCCATTAACAGGCAAATGGATAAACAAACTACAGTACGTTCATACAATGGAATACAACTCAACAATAAAAAGGAATGAGTAGTCAATACACTCAATAACATATGTAAAATCTCAAAAATAATTATGCTAACAGAAGGCAGACACAAAGAGTACATAGTTTATGATTCCATTTATATAAAATTGTAGAAAATGAAAACTAATCCATAGTAACCAAAATCAGATTTGTGATTTCCTGGGAATGTGGGAAAGGGGGACATGAAGGAGAAATTGGAAGGGGTGAAAGAGAAGAATTACCAAGGAGCATGAGGAAGTTTTCTGGGGTGATCAATATTTCATTATCTTGATTGTGGTGGTGGTTTCACAGGTGTAGGTTTGTGTGCGTGTGTGCACGTGTGTGTGAGAGAATATCAAAACTTAGCAAATTTTATAATTTCAATATGTGTAGTTTATTATATGTCAATCATGCCTCAATAAATTTTTCAAAAAGTTTAACAGTAGCTGCTAAAAGAAAAACAATACAATGTAAGCTTTCAAGTCAATAGGAGAAAGGGAGAGAGAAAGTAAAAGTTAAGTAATCCAAATTTACATAGAAAAAAATGGAAAAGTAAACAATAGAAATTAATCCAAATATGTCTATGATCACAATAAATGTAAATGGATTAAATTCACCAGTTTTTTAGAGACATGTAACATACTGTATGAAGAAAAATTTCAACCATATCCTATTTACAAGACACAAGATTAAAACTGAATGACATATTAAGACAAAAGTAAAAGTAAAAACTAAAGGGATAAAGATACACAATAAAAATAATAAGCAAAAGAAAAGCTGGTATATGAGTGAAAGAATTTAAGGCAAAAATCATTAGAAGAGAGTCATAACAATGATAAAAAGGACACTCCACCTAGAAAATAACAAAATTATGGAAGAAATACACAAATTCATAAGATCAACAATTTATAGCTTGAGCACACAAAAATTTAGAAGACTACAGACCTCTGTTATCCAGTCTGGTTGCCACCAGGTAAATGTGGCTTCTGAGCACTTGAAACATAGCTAATCTGAACTGAGATGTGCTATGAGTATAAAATACACACTATATTGCAAAGACTTAGTACAAAAGGAATGTAAAAATATTTATAATTATTTATATCAATTGAATGTTGAAATACATTTTAGATTTATTAGGTTAAATAAATATAGTATTAAAACTAATCTCATCTGTTTCTTTTCATCTTTTTTAATTTGGATATCAGAAATTTTCAAATTATAATAATGTGGCTCATAATATAGTTCTATCACTTAGCACTGCTTTAGAAAATAAACATGCAAAATACTGTGAACAACTTTGGTGATACTTGCACAATTCTGTGAATATACTAAAAATTATTAAATTGTTCACTTTAAATGGGTCAACTTTATGTTATGTGAATTATATCTCAATAAAGCTGTTATAATACTAAAAAAAAGAGTAGACAAAATAAAATTCACAAGTTCAATCCAATGGATATAAACTCTGCAGTCCACAAATCTTTTCACAAACATGGGGAATATTTATAAAATTTAACCACAAAACTATGCCACAAAGCAGGTCTTTGAAAATAACTAAAGAATTCATAACATACAATGTTTTCTGACCACAATGCAAGTGAATTAGAAATCAATGGGAATAGGAACAGTTATTTCTGAGGGAGCCTTATAATCAGCATCGCTCTTTGCCACCGGGATTCTAAATAACTTGCAGATGGAGGAAGGTGAAGTAACTTGCTCAATGAAGAAAGAAATAGAACTTTTTACTGAGCCATAGAATTAGGTTGCCTTAACCCAGATATAGGCAAAAACAACTTTGGAATGGAGTAGGCCTTCCCTTCACCCTGCCCCATACATAACTACAGAACCAATCCTGGAGGAGCTGAATGAACACCTATGCCCTGACTACAGATTGATCCCAAAAGAAAGAAGGTGAACCTGAGCCAAGTATGCCCAATTTATCCTTCTCAAATGTACCAGATAGATAAGACACTTCATCTCCCCCTAAGACAACGAGTAAAAAGGGTAGAAAAGGGCTAGGAGTTACAGTAACTGAGTTCCCCCTTCTTGTGGACGGAAACATCAGAAGTGGTAAAGAAACTCCTACATAACAATGAAATTTTTTAAAAAAATTTAAGTCAAATGAGAATAAAAAATTATCAAAAGTTATGGGTTATAGCTAAAGTGATTCTTAAAGAGAAATTTACAAACTAAATGCACATACTAGAAAGAAATATAATCCGCATTCAACTGAACAAGCTGGAAAAAGAAAAGCAATATAATTAAAGTAGAAGAAAGAAAATACAAGTCATCCCTTGGTATCTGCAGGGGACTGATTCCAGGAACCTCCATGGACACCTGACTCCACAGGTGCTCAAGTTCTGCAGTGTGGAACACTCAGATATGAAAAGTCAGCCCTCTGTTTCTGCAGGTTGCATATCCCTGTATTTTAAACTGGGTGGTTGAATCTGCAGATGTGGAACTGCAGATAGGAGGGGGCTGTATTTATTGGGGGAAATAAATCCACCTATACTTATAAGTGGACTCACACACTTCAAATCTGTGTTGTTCATGTGTCAACTGCAGTGATGGTTAAGAGCAGAAATTAATGATGAAGATAAAGCAAAAAATTTAGAATTTAAGTTCCACAAAAATATAAGCTGCTTGACAACAGGGATTTCTACCTATTTTGTTCACTGATGAATCTGCAGACCCTAGAGCAGTGCCTAGTTCATCATAGGAACAGAATAATTTACTAAATGAAAGTCTACTTCTTTGAAAGACTAATAAAAACATAAACTTCTGACAACACTGTGCAAGATACAGATGGATATTAATAAAGAGAACTCATTCGACATATAGTAGAAATTATCTTTTTTTACTGAAACATAATTGATTATATGTATTTGTGGGGTACAGAGTTGACTATCAATACTTGTGTACAATATGTGATGATCAAATCAGGATAATAAGCATATTGGTCACTACAAAATGTAATCATTCTTTGTGTCCATTACCAATTTCTCACTAAATGCCTTCCCCCTCCCCTCTCCCACCTCTAGTAGCCATAATTCTGTTCTCTCCTGAAAGTCAACGTATTATTGTTATTTTCCTTCCTTGCTCATTCCCTCATTCCCTCCCTCCCTCCCTCTTAGGAGTGGTACATGTGGTATCTCTCTGTGCCCGGCTTAAGAAATTTTCTTTAAATTGTTATGAGTACATGAATATTATAAATTGCTTTATTCCACTACACTTGAAATCAGACACTTTCTTGGAAATATAAGAAATAGAAAGTCATCTGAATGTCCACCTAACTATGGAAAAGGTCATTAGACCTAGATGATTTTATAGGCAATCTCCACCAAAACACACACACACACAAAACAATCAAGTGATAAACCCAATTTTATAAAAAAAAAAAAAATTAGAAAATTTAAAAATTAAGAGAAAGCTTTAGTTTTATAATAGAATAATTTTGATTGTCTATTTTAGTGGTTTTTCTTAAATTATGGAAAAGTACACATAATCTTAAACATTTTTAAGTGTAGAGTTCTGTGGCTTAAGTATATTCATATTGCTATCACCATCATCCATCCATAGAACTCTTTTCGTCTTGTAAAACTGAAACTCTATACCCATTAAACAATAACTCCCATTCTTCCATTCTACCTTCTGTCTCCATGAATTTGACTACTCTAGATATCTCATGTAAGTGTAATCATGCAGTATTTGTCTTTTTGTGACTGGCTTATTTCACTTAGCATAATGTCTTAAGTTTCATCTATGTTGTAGCATGTGTCAGACTTTCCTTCCTTTATAATGCTGAATAATATTCCGTTGTATGTATATGCCACAATTCACTTACCTGTTCATCTGTCAGTAGACACATGGGTTGCCTACACCCTTGGCTATCATGAATAATGCTGCCATGAACATGGGTGTACAATTATCTGAGTCCTTGCTTTTATTTCTTTTAGGTATATACCCAGAAGTGGAATTGCCAGATCATATGGTGGTTTTGTTTAATTTTTTGAGGAGTTGCCATACTATTTTCTACAGTGGCTGCTCCATTTTACATTCCTACAACAGTGCTCCCAGAATTGTCTAGTTTTTATGTCAAGATTATTCTAGCCCTATAAAACTAAAGCTTTCCCTCACCTAGATATTCAGATTGTTAATATTTTAGGATTTTTTGCATCTATGCCCAAGTATAAGATTGATCTATATTAGAAATCTGAATAATCCAAAAAATGTAAACACAAAATTTATACATCAGAATCAAATAGGATTATCCCCAGGATGCAAAGATTTTTGAAATTTATAAAACAAATTAATGTAACACAACATATGAACAGAGTAAAGGAGAAAAACCAATGATCATTACAACAGATAGAAGAAAGATATATAATTCAGTACCATTTTTAAAAATAAGCAAATAAAAATCCGGTTTCTTCATTTTCAACCCTTATATTACTTTTTTCCCCTTGTTTTACCAGAAAATATAGTATAGTGTTAAATAGTAGGTACAACAATAAGCATCTATTTCCTGTTCCTTAGTTTCTAGGGAAGGCTTCTAATATGTCACCATTTTAATGAGGTTTATTCTAAGTTTTTAATCTATAATCTTTATCAGCTTAAGGATATTTTCTTCTACTCCTAGTTTGCCAAGGATATTTTGTTTGTTGTTTGCTTTTCTAACTTCTACCCTGCCCAAGCAAATCAATGAATAAATTACCAAAATAGAAGAATTCGGCAAATTTGTAGACATAAGATTAATATGGAAAAATCAATAATGTCTAGTGCCCAAATCCTGGTTTCTAAATACAACTCTCAAGACTGGCTGGTTAGCTCAGTTGGTGAGAGTATGGTGTTGATAACATCAAGGTCAAGGGTTTGGATCCCCATACTGGCCAGCTGTGAAAAAAATTAAAAATTAAAAAAATAAAGTAAATAAATATACCTCTCCAATAAAAGGAACCAGGGCTCCTTCCAAAAATGTCTGAATTCCAGGGCTGAGACCAGAAAAATATGAGATGAGCCTGAAGTATCTTTAGCACCAGGCTGTAGTAAAGAAGTGCTTGAAAAAGCAAAAAGATGCGGTCGAATCAGAGACAGGACTCAGCCTGACAGAACTCCCAATAGCCAAAACTCAAATGATTTAAAACAACAAAAATAATATAGCTATTGAATTATAACCCAACTATAAAATAAATATATGAAGGTTCTTCAAAAAGTTCATGGAAATATTTGTAGTATCTTTAAATTCTATTTTTTCCATGAACTTTTTGAAGTACCCCTATACATGAGGGCACACTAATATAAATGATTGAACAAACAAATGCCAAGAAGAAAAATCTTCCTTACAGAAGAATTTCAAACAACATATGTAGACACTCTCCCCTCCAAGAGATAGAGATAACTCCTGCCTCTCCCCATATTTAGGGTGGGCTCTACTTAGTGCCTCACTTCTAAAGAGCAGAGTGGGGAAAGAAAAAATATCAACATTATAGTGGAGAAACTTGGCAAACACAACCTTAAACAAGGGTGAAGGTTAACATCAGTGATGTTATGTGGATATCAGGTATCTCCTGACATGTTTTAATGAGGAGGGCACTTAATCTGGGTAAAATCCCTTTCAGAAACCTATAAGCCAGACTAATCGTGAGAAAAAAAGAAGATTGAGAGATATTCTATAGGATATGTGGCCAGTCCTCCTCAAAACTCTCAAGGTCATAAAAAACAAGGACAGACTGAGAAACTGTCATAGACCAGAGGAGATTGGGAAGACATAATAACTAAATACAGTGTGGTACCCTGGATTCAATCCTAGAACAGAAAGAGTCATTAATGGAAAAACTGATGAAATCCAAACGAAGTGTGGAGAGTCCTGGAACCATACTTTGGTAACCACTGTTTTAGAGAAACTACATGTCATCCCCCTAAACTTCAAACCCTCATACTATTCTATTTTTACATTTTAATATAAAAAATTTCAAACTTTCAGAAGAGTTGAAAGAATTTCATAATAAATATCCATATATCCACCACCTAGATTCTACAATTTTACTATACTTTTTTTCATATATCTATTCATCCCTCTATCTACCCATCAATACTTTTTTCTTACTAATTTTTTACAATGCTTTTCAAAGTAAACTGCAAGTATGACTATACTTCCCCCAAAATACT
>NW_007734927.1:33100-67870 GCF_000696425.1 Galeopterus variegatus
TCTCTATCTACCCATCAATACATCCTACTTTTTTCTTACTAATTTTTTACAATGCTTTTCAAAGTAAACTGCAAGTATGACTATACTTCCCCCAAAATACTTCAGCATGTATATCATTACTGAGAGTTCAGTATCATTTACAAGTTCTTTTGAGGTAAAACTTACATGCAATGAAATGCACAGAACTCAAGTATACAATTTGGTGGATTCACACAAATGCCATACATTTGTGCAACCCAAACCTTTATCATGATAGAGAACATAACTCTGACACCCAGAAACTTCCCTCATACGCTTATCAATAAATCCCTCATCCCTCCACAACCCCCAGAAGCAATTACCATTCTAATTTTTTTTCCACTCAGATTATCTTTGCCTTTTCTAGAACTTCATCTAAATGAACTCATACAATATGAACTCTTCTATGTCAGTCTTCTCTCACTCAATACAATGTTTTTTATATCCATCCATGCTAGTTTTTTTTTTTTTTTTGTCTTTTATCTTTTTCCGTGTCCGGCAACGGATCGCAACCCTCAGTGTTGCCCCCGTAGCGGTCCGGTGACCAGCAACGGGATTGCAACCCTCGGTGCTGCTCCCACGCCTCGCTCAGCCAGTGAGCGGGAACCGGTCTGTATGTGGGATCCGAACCCTCGGGCGGGAGTGCCGCCGCGCTTCCCAAGCGGCGCACTTATCCAGTGCGCCACCGGGCCAGCCCCCATCCATGCTAGTTTTTAAAAATTATTAGAAGTCAATTTACCTACCATGAAAATGACTATCAAGATGAGACAGATGCCCACAATGATGAGGAAGGGGATCAGGTAGTATTCCAGAGGAAGACTGAATTCTGGAACTAAGATAACGTGGCCCCTAGAAGAAAAAGTTGTCAAATTATGTTAATTAAAAACGAGGAAAAATATTTTTTTAAAAAGACATATAAATATTACAATTCAACACACCATACACATCTCATCTTTTAATAAATGATTTCCGATAATTTAAGGGATGCTTTTTACATCTTTAAGTCTATTTTACATATTTTAAAAAATAACTTGCCTACATAATTTTAAAAAGCTCTTAAACTGGGTAAAGGAAATTAGCCAATCAATACTTACTGTGCCTATCCTGGAGAGAAGTTATTTACTGAATTTAATAATGTAGACAAACGTTATATTTTGTATGCAAAACCACCATAAAAAACAATGGTAGAGCCTTGGGTACCATGTCAACAAGAACCCCTACCTCAACCAAATTACTGTTCATCAGTTCCTCCTTATAGAAAAACTCTAGAGCCACTGTTGATAAAAATTATACTCCTTCCTCCCTATCTGCTTTACATGTACCTGTTGTACCAGGTATAATGGACATAGTCCCTGTACACTACATTCACCTGCGAGATATGGAATGAAAAACTGGTGAAGGAATTCACAAGAGTTGTGGCTTCCTCTCTATTCCTACCTTCTCCACTGCTTGATTGAAAAAATTACAGAAAAGTGTGTACTGTGGGGATGGGGAACAGGAAATGTTACATGCCTTATTTCCCTTTGTTACTAACCAAGTTATTACTTACTGTGATGTTACTATTACAAAAATTGACAGGGACCCATGAAATAAAACTGGGACCAGAATAAGCACACTATTTGAGCTGCATGAGAAAATTTTACATGGCATCAAAAGCGTGCCTCAAAAATTTTAGTCTAGGGAAAAGTCTGTATAATGTTCTGTAAAATGACTGATCTCTCCATTGGGTCCACTGTGCTACTAGACTAGTATGGTGCCAGCAACACTACCCTGTTAACCACTGCTGGGCTATTTCCAGGCAGTGAAACCAGGTACTTCATAACACAAGGTTTCAATGCAAAACAATTCTCAGATAAAAACATGATGCCTTTCCTCATACGAGGTGCTCAGAACACCACAGTGCTTAAGAAAAATAACATAAAAACAAACTATTTCTCTTCCAAGCCTGCTTTTAAATCTTCATACTATTATTTATCATACATCCAAGGAGCTCTATCAAGTTTCACCAAAAACAAAAAGAAACAAAAAAGATAATACCAGAAATTTCCCCCCCAATAACTTTAATACTTTGCTAAATCTGCTAGGATTGCTAGAATACAAGTAGCTTTTTACTTCAATCACCCTCCAGCAGAATGTGGGACGACAACAGCTTCTACATTCATTTTTGTAGCTTTGCATAAAATACTAAAGTGTCTGATGTATTATCAGTAAAAAATTAGAAAATCAGCAGCAACAGGCCTAGACTACTCTATTTGATACCATTTCTTCCAGCATGAGGCCAGCTCTGTAAATATGTCCCTTTTCTACCTAAACCCTATGAAATTGCCCTAAGTTAGTGGTACCACTTTTAAGTATAAAAACCTTTCTATGAGACACTAATCTTCTGCAACCTCCCTACCCCACACTCGCCAACCTGCTATAAACTAACATTGTTGGGGTTTAGAAGCCAGACAACTGCGTATCTTAAATTTAACCCATTGTAGTTTCTTAATATCTCAGCAGGAGGAAAGCTTACACCTCTTCTATTTTTTTATTATGTTTATGACTTTCTAAGGCACATTTCGCCTGGATGAGATAAATAAATACCATTCTATGAGACAAGCCCCAGTGTTGCTCAGAAATGAAAGAACTGCTAGGTGAGAAGATGCAAACTAAAATAAGAAATCAGGAAGTCCCAATAGACCAGAAATATGACACTTAACTAGAAACTTCCTGTGTGTTTGTAACTACAGAAATGGAATCAATTCCCGAATTTTCCAATAAGCACTATGTTAGGATTCATAGATCTGGGTTCTGAACTTAATGTTCTTCGTGTCCTATTAACGCTTTCCTGAAATATCTCAAATCATTTTAGTTTACTGTCACAATATATTGTGAGGATTTTTAAGGGTCTACAATTGACAGAACGTTTTAAGGATCTTGAATCAAAAGCTCAATATACACTGAAGATACTGCTTTTTCTTAACCAAATTACTAATGGTAGAGGTGGTTATAGTGATGATATAAAGTGAAGAACTACAACAGAATATCAGTCCTAGAACGTTTTAAGGATCTTGAATCAAAAGCTCAATATACACTGAAGATACTGCTTTTTCTTAACCAAATTGCTAATGGTAGAGGTGGTTATAGTGATGATATAAAGTGAAGAACTACAACAGAATATCAGTCCTCTGGCTTCATTTCTATTTGCTGTGTCTGCCCAGCATTCCCACAGTTCAGCCTGCAGACTCATCGTCATCCTAGTCACAGATTATTTTGTATTTGAGGAAGAAGATATTTAAACAGCTTTCGTAAGTACCTTACCACACTGTCCCAAGTCCACCACTAAACACAGTATATACCCCAGGAGTTCTGCAACTAAGACATGATCATTGAAGCAGAGTCCTAAGTAGTCCAGGACATAGGGTCTTATTCTCTTCTGTATGAGTTCCCAGGCTAATTTCAAACCAGGTGTATAAGTCTAAACATTATAATAACAACCTGTCTAATTTCCCAGTCCCTCCACTGACACATGAAATCTTGCATTCTTGTCTGTTCTTCCTGACATCCAATCGCCACCAACCAAACTACTGAGGCCTAATGGACAGACCAATTTCCCAGGTAACTAACTGTGATCAGCCCAACTGTTGGATACCCCAGTATTTCAGCTGACTACTTGGTTGAACTTGACCCTTAAAGACAAAGCTCACAGCTGCCTCATCAAACATCCTACATCTCTTACTAGACAGGCCCAGTGCTCAGCCCTGGATTCCCATTTTTGGAACACCCTCTTTTGTCGCCAATACACTGCTCTGTCTTGTTGAGGAATCCTGAAGAAGCACAAGTGAGTGCTAGGAATGAAATTTTTAAAAAACGTAGTCCTTAACCATGAGAGAGAATATGGAGATCTTAGAGCTGAAAGGAACCTCAAGGTTCTTTGTTCTGACTCTTCATTTTGGAAAGAGAAAATTGGTAATGAAGATTAAATGACCTCCTAAAGGGCACGCCGTAGCAATCTCTCCAGCGTACCTCACTACTCACTGTGATCAAAAACAATCCTTTTTCTGCCCACAACTTGCAAAAGTTTTATGTCATCCAGTAATTTATTTTTCCTAGAAAAAAGTTACAAAATGCTCCTAGAGTTCAAGTGTTTAAAAGACCAAAATGGATACAGGACACCAGACAATTTAAAAAAATGTTCCCTATGAATAAAGAAATGCTAGTTTGACCAATGAGTTTTCTTCTATCAGACAGTCAGGAAATTAAAGACTGATAATATATACAATGTTGGCAGAAGTAGGGGAAAACGCTGGCTTTCCTAAAAATGTTGGTGGAAACATAATTGGTTCACCTTTTTTGAAAGGCAATATGACAATTGTTTACTGAAATTTAAGACTGTTTATACTTAATCTAGAAATTCCATTTTCAGGTGTTTTTACTAAAGAAACATTTGTACAACTGCACATAATGTATGGTCAAGGATATTATTATAGCACTCCCTGTGGTGGACAAAAATTGGAATGAGGATAAGAGTTAACATTTATGAAGCATTGACTATGTACCAGGCATTCTAAGAATTTTATTAATGTGCTTAATCCTCCCTGCCTTCCTTCTTTCCTATTTTTAAAAGTAGGGAGACTAAGACCTAGAGATGATAAAATTTTTGTTGAAGGTCACAAAGCTAAGAAGTAAGGGAAGCCAGGATTTGAATCCACACACCTCTGACTCTAAAGGCTATGCTTACAGCCAGAGGCTTTACTGATTAGGTAAACTGAGGTATATCTAAATAATGAACTACTATCCTATACTTTTTAGCAGTAGTTAAAAGAATGAACAGTAGCTAAAAAGAGTGACCTACAGTAAAACAGCAATTGATGGATACTCTCTAATATGATAAAAAGCCAGAATCTTACTAAAAGAAGAAACAAGAAGCTTTCTCACTAACCAGAGGAAAAAGACAATGATGCCTGCTATCTCCACTAGTATTTAACGCAGTGTTGAAGGTATTAACAATGCAATTAAATAAGAGAAAGCAATCAGAAACATAAGAATTAGAAGGGAAAAGATAAAACTATTCCAATTTGTAATGGAAAAATTACCACCAACAGTAAGAGAATTTAGTCAAATTGCAGGTTATAATAACATATAAAAGTGAGCTTTCATATACACAAATAAAAACCACTTACTAGATGTAATGAAAAAGAAGACCCCACTTACGACAGCAAACAATAAAATAGCTAGGAATGAATTTAAGAAGAAATGTTTTTCTCACATAGATTTTGAACTAAAAAACTAAATTCCTGAGTACATAAAAGCAGAATTGAACAAACAAAAGGATATACCAGGTTCTTAAATAAGGATACTTATCCTAAAAATATCAATTCTCTCTAAATTAGTTTGTAAATATAAGGTAATACCAATAAAAACATCACTAGGTTTTTCTGGAGCTAGACAAGTTGATTATCACATTCCTTTGGAAGAGAAAATTGGAACCCTCATACATCAAGGGGAGGAATATAAAATGATGTAGGCACTTTGGACAAACCTCTGGCATTTCCTCAAAAAGCTAAACACAGAGTTACCATATAACCCAGCTATTCCCATTCTAGGAATATACCCAAGAGAAATAAAACATATGCACACATAAAATCTTGTACACAAATGTTTACAGCAGCATTATTGATAATAGCCAAAATGTGGAAACGTGCTAAATGTCCATCAACTGATGAATGGATAACAAATGTGGTATATATCCATACAATGTAATATTATTCAGCAATAAAAAATAAAGTACCAATACATGCTATAATGAACCTTGAAAACAATTATGCTAAGTGAAAAAAGCCAATCACAAAAGACCACATATTATATGATTTCATTTATGTGAAATTACCAGAACAGACAAATCCACAGAGACAGAAAGTAGGTTAGAGATTGCTTGGGGCTAGATAGGTGAAGAGGGAGCGGGTAATAGAGAGTGATTACAAATATGTAGAGAGTTTCTATTTGAATTGTTGAAAAAGTTCTAAAACTATAATGTGATGATGCACAACTCTGAAAATATACTAAAATCACCAAACTGCATATTTTACATGGGTAAATTTTATGGTATATGAAATATATCCCAATAGAGCTCCAAAAAAAAATTCATTTGGAAGAATAAACAATAAAGAATAACTTAAAAAACCTGAAAAAGAGGAATGGGTGTGGGGAAATGGCCAGCCCTGTCAGACACTGGTGCATATTACAAAACGCTATTATGAAAAATAGCATGTATTGGCAGACAAATGATAATGAACAAAAAAACTCAATTATGCATAGAAATATAGCAGCATCTTAAATAGGGTAGAGAGATGATCATTTTAAGAAGTAGTACTGGGATAACTAGATGGCTATTTGGAAAAAGATATGAATGAATATATTCCTCAAGCCATCTATACAATAAGTTACAAATGAGCCAGAGATTTAATGTTAAAAGTGAAACCATAAAAGTATAAATGTGGGTGAATTCCTCTATAATGTAGGAGTGGGGAAAACTTTAAGACTCAAGAAGACCAGAAGCCCAAAATAAAAAGCTAATATAATTGATTACATTAAAAAAAAAATACCATAAGTAAAATTAGAATGTTGAAATACAAAAACACACTTGTAATCTATCACAAACAAGTGGCTAACATATGTAATACAGAACTTCTAAAAAGGAAAGAAAATGACCAACAACATAATAGGAAAAATGAGCCAAACAGTTCGTGGAAAACACAATGCAAATACTCTTAAACATAAGAAAAAATGCTCAAATTTGCTTGTTATAAGAGAAATAAACAGTGAAACTATACAGGATACCATTTCTCACCTATCCAATAAGCAAAAATACAAAAATCTGACAACATACACTTTGTTGGTGAGGCAGTGGTAAAAGAGACATTCCCATATTCGTATATTGCTGGCACAACACTTATGGATGGAAATTTGACAATATTTAGCAAAACTACATATACATTCAACCTCTGAGCTAGCAATTCCACTTCCAGGAATCTATTCCAAAATAGATGTACACTGGCAAAAAAGTAAGACTCATACATATGGTTATTCACTACAGCAATATTTATAATAGCAAAAGAAAGTAAACAATTCAAATCTCCATCAGTGGGTAACTGGCTGATTAAACTGGCACATCCACAAAATAGAGTTCTATACAGCTTTAAAAAGTACTGAAGAATATCTCTATCTACTCATATGGTGTGATCTCCAGGATATACTGTTAAGTCAAAAGCAGGATGTGAAAGTGTTTATGTAATGAGGGTGGGATATGGGGGAAAAGAGATATATATTTGCCTACAATTTTTTAAATTTAATAAATCAAAGAAAAAACTAAAATCTTTTTAAAAAAATTGTTACTTATAAGTTAAGAATAGGAACAGGATAGACAGGATGGATGATAATTAGAATGTTGACTTCTTTGAATATACACTGTTTTGTTGAGTTTAACTTTAAGTTTGTATGTAATTATAAAAGTCACAACTGGGGGGAAGGGGAACAATCCCTAAAATCTTAAAGCAAATGAATCAAATAGACCTGTGTTTCCAGATGATAGCATCAGCACACAGAAGAATATTTCACATGTCTTTAAAACAAAATAAAAATTTTACATAGCTATTATGATATAGCCTAAGAAGAGAAAGAACTGTTTTTTAAAAATTTTGATAGTACCATTGATATTATTCTTCTGAGTCTGTTGTGTGTGTATTGTATAAATGAATAAATAAATTATTATGTTGGTGTCTTCCAGCATAGAAAAATACAGTTTTAAGATCAAGGAAGTAAAAATCCTGTTGTCTTGAATTCAAATTGGAAGCAACAGTATGCTCTCATGATTTATTGTATCTTTAAAGAACATGTACTTCTTAGCTCTGTCCACTGAAAGAACGAAAGGGGGCCTGAGGGTGGAGTAGGTAGATAGACAGATAACAGATAAATAGGTAGACAGAGTGGGCAGATATATATATATGGATAGATAGAGAGATAGATAGATAGATATCTACAATCCCTTATGCACAATTCTGAAAGCTAAAGAACTTTAAAAAAAAAATTCACTTCAGTCTATTTGAAATGAACTGACATGAGAATATACTCATACATTCATTGCAGATACATTTATTTGTTTGATAATGAGATACTCCCTCAAATCCTATTTGGAATGTTACTTAACTTTTAAAATGCCCAAAATTTTCCAATTCCTCAATACATTTGTCCTCAAAAAGTGGGATCAGGGATTTTGTGGTCTTGTATTAACATGGAAAGGGACTAAATATTAAGCAAATAAAGCAAATTACAAAATATTACGTATCGTATGGTTCCATTTTATGAGCACGTTACCATTACTTAAAGTGAGAAATCAAATATGAAGGAAACCTAAAGGCTCTTTTTAAAACTACAGCTGTTGCTGGGGAATAGCATCGATAGGGACTTCCACTTTAAATATTTTATATTTCTGAATTTTTCCATATTTTACCAGCATGTATGCACTACTCTAACATTTTATAATTAAAAACATGAAATACTCTTTAAAATACATATTAAGATATAGAATTTTTCTAAATGAGGGAATAAGATTAAGGTAAGATCAAGTATTAGTTCTCCCTTCTGTTGACTATCTAAACATGGCTGACAAAATACCCTTGCATAACTATTTTTGATACAAAACCCAAAATGATATTCCTAACATAATAAACATTAAGTTATTAGGAAATATCATTTCGGATGAGATGATCTCGGTATATGTGAACAGTATTTTAAATATCAATACTATATGAGGGAGATGACAAAAACAGTAAACGAGAAACTTTGCCCTCTTCTTTTTATACATTTTCAAACTCAAATATTCATGGATTTTCTCCTTAAATAATTAGAATTGGATTTCATTGTGCCAGTTTCCTCTTTTGGCAAATGTAGATAATAAGTGATAACAACCACCTCTACAGAGTTGTTGTGAGAATTAAATGGATGAGAAATGTAGAAGTCTTGCTTTCATGAGTACCAGGTACTTGCTAAATGCTCAATAAATATTAGTTGCTCATATTATTAATATTTTTCTTACTATTCCTATTAGCCAAAAGTCTGCTCCTGCCAACTATGTTTTGGGGATCTGTTTCATGACAGAAGCTCTAAAGTGTTCATTGCACTGTGTTCCATATTAGATGAGACAGCTGTGCCTTAAGTTAATTTTAGTCTATATGTTACCTTTATAATGACATTTTGCGGGGGGAAGATCCATATAGAAGTTTTTATTCCAAATCAAACTTTTCAACCTTGAAAATTGACTTTTTGTCTTTGTAAAAGTTGGTCACTTAATACACTATGTTTTGGACTGTTTATAAAATAACAAATTTATTTTTAATAAAATACAAACATTTGTTAATAGAAAATGTAATATAAATGTAAATTGCATTGTTTTTAAATTCAGTGGTTTGATTAAACCATAAAATGGAAAGTTTTGTTATCTTTTTAGCAACATGAGTGACTTACTCTCTCTGACATTAATATATTTCCAACATAGGAATCATACACAGAAGAAATAGCACAATACACCAAGTCTTAAAGTCATAATGACTTAAAAAAAGATAATTTAGCACAACAGAGTTGATCTAAAACATAATCTTGTTTACAACTAATATCATATAATTCTACCTTACCATATATTTTTTATATTCATTACTTACCCTTTTTCGTACGTGAATTCACTTTTCAGGGAATTAGCTGATGATTCACCAATAAAGACAGAAGGAATGTCAATTTTCTTTAACACATTAACTGTAAAAAGAATAATAAAATTATTCTTAAAAGCCATACTTAGTGTACAATCAACTTAACTTTCTTCATAATAACAGCAAATGTAACTAGAAAAAATTACAATCAAATTTAATTTTCTATTGGCTGATTTTCCAGATTGCAGATTTAAACTTATCATCAAAGTGGCTGAGAAACACTGTAACATTTACAATAACAAAACTAAATATATATTACTTTGCTTAATTATCTCAATACAAGTCCTATAAAATTAAGACATAATTTTTATTTTTAATATTTGCATTTGATTTATTCCTCTATAGGCATAACTCTAACTGTTAGAGAAGGAAGAAGAGGAAAACATTTTAGGTTTTCTTCCCACACATAACTTAATTCCTAAATGAGAAAGAGAAAAAATTTCTCTTACATACCCATTTTCCAGGAGAGGTGTAAGCCAGAGAATGTAAGAAAAGACCACTTTACAAAGGTCTAAAAAATACCACCACCCATCTCTGGCTTTCCAGAGTGAAAGGCTGACAGACGTTCATAAAGGGCATGGGATAGAAAAGCTGGGTAAATTTCTACTTCCTCTTAAAGTTGGAGTTCATGGTAAAGCTCTGTGTTTTCATTGGTGTCTTTAAAAAATTTGAATCTTTTACCCATATTCAAAACCAAAATCAAATGCCACCAAAAAAGAATTTTGCAAAAATTACCCATTACTCAGGAATAGAAATAAAAACAATTCTCTTAATGTTACTAATAGAAAAATCAGCCTTATTATTAGCTGTGAGTTAATTCAACAGATTCAGCTGTAGAGAAAGTCCACTTATTTTCTTTTGTTATAGTTGTCAAAATAACATTGTTCTACATTTAAAAAAATAATCCGTATGTGTTATGTATTTCAAAAGGGGGGGGGTAAAGAAAACAAAACAAAATACAACCACAATCCTTGCACCCAAAGACAAATATTTTATTTGAAGTAATAAACAGTTCTGTAAGTTTTTACAAATATATACAGTTATGTAACCACAATATACAGGATGTTCCACTAACATATAAAACAGCTGTATAGGAGAAGGTCAATATTAAAAGATGTACTGTGAAACAAATTGTTAAAAAGTCGGGGGTACGGATAATGCCAAAGCACAGAGATGACTTTGGATTTTTCTTTTTTCTTAGAAATCAAAGTTAAGTTGTAATTAGTCTAAAATAATTTGTTATAATTATAACAAGCCTCATGATAACCATAACACAAAAACTTAGAACAGACATACTAAAAATATATATTAAGGAAGCAAAACTTAAGCTAGAAAAAAACACTTAACTACAAGAGAAGGTGGTAAGACCAAAAAAAGGAAAAAAGAATTCAAAAGACAACCAGAAAAAAATAGCAAAACAGCAGTAACAAGTCCCTAAATACCAATAATAACCTAAATATAAACAGATTAAATGCCTCAATTAAAAAACAGAGAGTGGCTGAATAATTATAAGACAAGAACCAACAATATGCCACCTACAAGAAAAATCACCTAACCAGTAAAAACACACACCAGCTGAAATAGAAGGGATGGAATAAGATATTTCATGCAAATGGGAACCAAAAAAGATCAGGAGTGGCTATACTTTTATATGATAAAATAAACTTCAAGCCACGGAAAGTAAAAAAAAGATAAGAAAGGTCATTATATAATGATAAAGGGATCAATTCAACAAGAGGATATAAAAATTCTAAATATACATGCACACAACTCCAGAGCACCCAATTAAATAAAATAATTAATAATGGACATGATGGAAGAGATTGACTCCAATGCAATAATAGTTGGTGACTTTAACACCCCACATTCAGCAAAGGACAGATTATGCAGACAGAAAATTAGCCAGGAAACATCAGAATTAATCTCTATTATAGGCTGACTTGACCTAACAGACATTTACAAAACATTTCATCCAGCAGCTGCAGAATACACATTCTTCTCAGGAACATAGGCAACATTCTCTATAACAGCCCATATGTTGGGTAAACAAAATTCTCAATAAATTTTTAAAAATCAAAATAATATCAACTACTTTGTCTGACCACAATGGAATAAAACTAGAAATCAAGGACAAAAGGGACACTAGAAACCATATGAATACAGAGATATATAAACAATATGCTCCTAAACAACAAATGCATCAAAGAAGAAATCAAGAAGGAAATTTAAAAATTCCTGGAGGGAAAAAAAAAAATTCCTTGAGATAAATGAAAATGAAAACACTACTTGCCAGAACCAATGGGATACAGCAAAAGCAGTTCTAAAAGTAAAGTTTACAAAAATAAATGCCTAGGTCAAAAAAGAAGAAAGACTCCAAAGAAACAATCTAATGTTAAACTTCAAGGTGCTAGGAAAATAAGAACAAACCAAACCCAAAATTGGCAGAAGAACAGAAATAACCAAGATCAAAAAATAAATGAATGAATTAGAGATTAAAAAAAAATACAAAAGATTGATTAAATAAAGAGCTGGTTTTGGGAAAAGATAAACAAAATTGATAAACCTTTAGCTAGAATAATGACCAAAAAAAAAGAGAAAACTCAAATAATTTCAGAAATGAAAAGGAGACATTACAACTGATATGACAGAAATACAAAGGCTCATAAAAGACTACTATGAATAAACTATAAGTGAACAAACTGGAAAAACTAGAAGAAATGGATAAGTTCCTGGACATATACAACTTACCAAGGTTGAATCATAAAGAACTAGAAAACCTATACAGACCAATAAAAAGCAATGAGATTGAAACAGTAATAAAAAGTCTCCAGCAAACAAAACCTCAGAACCAGATGGCTTCACTGCTGAATTCAACCAAACATTTAAAGAATACAAAGCCTTCTCAAACTCCTCAAAAAAATTGAAGAAATACTTCCAAACTCATTCTACAAGGCTAACATTAACCTCATACCAAAACCAGAAAAAGACAACAAAAAAAGAATACTAGAGACCAATATCCCTAATTAACACAGATGCAAAAATCCTCAATAAAATACTAGCAAACAGAATCCAACAACACATTAAAAATATCATTCATCATGATCAAGCAGGATTCATCCCAGAGATGCAAAGATGGTTCAACATGCACAAATCAACAAACATGATACATCGTATCAACAGAATGAAGGGAAAAGCCATATGATCATTTCAATAGATGAAGGAAAAGCATTTGTAAAATCCAACACCCCTTCACAATAAAAACACTCAACAAATTAGGTGTAGAAGAAATGTACCTCAACACTATAAAGGCTATATATGACAAACCCACAGCTAGTATCATACTGAAAGAACAAAAACTGTAGGCTTTTCCTCTAAGATTTGGAACAGGACAAAGAAGCCCACGTTCCCCACTCTTATTGAACGTGGTACTGGAAGTTTTAGCCAACGCAATAAAGCAAGAGAAAGCAACAAAGGGCAACCAAATCAGAAAGGTGGAAGTCAAACTATCCCTACTTAAAGATGACATGATCATATACATAGAAAACCTAAAGACTCAACCAAAAAATTACTAGAATAAATTAATTCAGTATAGTGGCAGGATACAAAAACCAATAGCCTTCCTATATGCCCATAGTAAAATAGCTGAAGAAGAAATTATGAAAGTAATCCCATTCACAATAGCTACCAACAAAAGAATAGAAAAGAAATACCTAGAAGCAAGTTTAACCAAGAAGATGAAAGACCTGTACAGTGAAAACTAGAAAACATCAGTGAAAAAACTGAACTGGACACAAATAAATGGAAAGATATCCTGTGTTCTTGGATTGGAAGAATTTACATCATCAAAATGTCTATATTACCCAAAGCAATCTACATATTCAATGCAATTCATATCAAAATACCAATAACATTCTTCACAGAAATAAGTAAAACAATCTTAAAATTTGTATGGAATCCCTTATAACTAAAGCAATCTTGAACAAAAAGAACTAAGTTGGAGGCATCACACATCCTGACTTCAAAATATACTATAAAGCTATAGTAACCAAAACAGCATGGTACTGGCATAAAAACAAACAAATAGACCCATGGAACAGAGTAGAGAGCCCAGAAATAAACCCACGCACTTAAACAGCCAACTGATTTTTGACAAAGGTGTCAAGAGTATGCAGTAGGGAAAGCACAACCTCTTTTAAATGGTGCTGGGAAAACTGGATATCCACACGCAGAAGATTGAAACTAGACCCCTATCTCATACCACAAAAATCATTTCAAAATGGATTAAAGACATAAATCTAAAACCCAAAACTACAAAACCACTGGAAGAAAATATAGAAGAAACACTACACCATACGAAAGTGGGCAGCACTTTTTTGAGCAAAACTACAAAGGCACAGGCAACTAAAGCAAAAATACACAAATGAGACTACATCAAAAAAGAAAAAGCTTCTGCACAGCAAAGGACACTATCAATAAAATGAAGAAACAACCTACAGAATAGGGGAAAGTGATTGCAAACTACATGTCAGACAAGGGGCTAATATCCAGAATATATAAGGAGCTCAAACAACTCAATAGGAAAAACACAAACAGCCCAGTTAAAAAATGGGCAAAAGGATCTGAACAGACATTTCTCAAAAGAAGACATACAAATGGGCAACAAGCACATGAAAAAATGCTCAAAATCACTAATCATCAGGGAAATGCAAATTAAAGCCACATGAGAGTGAGACTCCATAAGTCTGCCTGCTGCCATCTCAATCTCCACATGCTGGTGCCAAAATAGGTGCCACAGGCCACCCATAGCTTACGACTCAGAGGTGGAACTTGAGTCCTAGGAGAGTGGCTTGAGTCCCAGGGGAGTTGCCTGAAATCCTATCCCAGGGGAACTGAGCATTTCCTATCTCAATTTGATTATATATATGACATCAGATTTTATTCTGGAAATAAGAATTTTGTAATTAAGATGGCAGAAGAGATGGACCCCAGCATCACTGTCTCCCACAATTCACCAATTCACAACAATTAAAAGCAAAGACTACCAAGCTGGGGCTTCTAGAGCTCAGGGAAGGAGGAGGAGAGACCTATGGAGTTCATGAACACAGGATAAGCCACAATAAAGAAAGAAGGGACCTCTCTGACCATTTTGAGCCCTGGCCACTTCAAGGCTGGCCCTGGTGAGCACAGGGGCCAACAGCTGGCAAAAACTGCAGCTGTGCCCTTTCTGTGAAGTTGCTTGGAGACTGCAGGGAAGAGGAGACCCTTGGTGGCCCCCAGGCCAGCAAGACACTGAAAGGGTTCCCATGGACACACCTAGGAGCGAGGGGCCACATGCAACTGAAACAAAAATCCACTCAAAGGTCAGTGAGACATTGCAAGGGACCAGTGTATGGCCTGCCCCATAGGAAATGTTTGGAGTGCAGGTGGTGAGGGAGACATGCCCACTGGGGGAACACTGAGGCATATCATGGACAGCTGATTCACCCTCCAATCAGCATAGGCCATCTCGGTGTAGACTGGTCAGGAATATAGAACTGCAGGAGGTGTGGTTTGCTGAAAAGACTTAGGCCCAGACCAGAGTTCCCTCACAACCCAGGTGTATCAGACCTCACAAGACCTGGAAGTACTTAAAAGGTCAACAATTAAAACTTGAGCTGCATAAAAAGTTTCCCCAGGGAATCAGCAGCAAAGCAGCAATTTAGCTCAACCACAGGGCTGGTCCCCACAGGAAGTTCCCCCATTTTAGAAGTAAGCAAAGGACAAGAAATTAGTTCCAGTGCAGAGTTTAAGTGGTGGGGGTGGCTAATAATCCAACACAGAACTGAAAGAAAACACAAAATACCTAAATATCAGAGACAAAGGTCTGATATTAACTAATAAAGGTCTAACACCACCAAAGAACACCTATACAATCTAACAGAGGCAGAAGCCCACTGGGCTCCCAAGCCAGAGTAAGGGGGGCCCAAGAGCCTCAGCCACATACACCCCACCCCCCTGATGTCCCATCCAACCCAGCAACAACCAAGCCTCCACAGAAACCCCCTGGGCTCCCAAGCCAGGGTTGGGGGAGAGCCAAGGGCCTCAGCCATGCCCCCAGCAATGACCACACTGCTGCCAGAAGTCCCCTAGGCTCCCAAGCTGGGGTGGGGGAGTGCCAAGGACCTCAGCCATGCCCCCGCCCCCCCGTGCCCTCTGCAACCAGGCAAGTGAAGGAGCTGGCCATGGGCCAGCCCCACTTTCCCACCCCCACCTTCGTCCCCCTCACCTCACCTTTCTCCCTCCCACTGGTCCACAACATCTTTGAATATAAAAAAAATAATAATGATAAATTTTTAGAAAGAAAAAAAATTAAAGCTACAATGAGGTACCATGTCACCCCAGTTAGAACGGCCGTTATCAACAAGGCAGAAAATAACAAATGCTGGTGAGGATGTGGAGAAAAGGGAACCTCCTACATTGTTGGTGGGAACGTAAACTGGTACAGCCATTGTGAAAAACAGTATGGAGTTTCCTCACAGAACTAAAAATACATCTACCTTACTACCCAGCTATTCCACTACTGGGAAATGGGAAATTTCCCAAAGGAAATGAAATCAATATACCAAAAAGATACCTGCACTCCCAAGTTCCTTGCAACACTATTCACAATAGCCAAGAGATGGAATCTACCTAAATCCCCATCAAAGGATGAATGGATAAAAGAACTGTGGTATGTATACACAATGGAATACTATTCAGCTGTACAAAAAAAAATGACATCCTATCATTTGCAGCAACATGAATGGAACTAGAAACCATTGTGTTAAGTGAAGTTAAGTCAAGCTCAAAAAGACAAATACTGCATTCAAGCCCGCTCACAGACCCCTCAAGCCCATTCACAGACTGGGTCACAAAACCTTCACATGCCAGGCTGGGTCCCCAGACCCCTCACATACCAGGTTGGGTCACACGCAGGTCTATGAGCTAGGTAACTGGCCAAAAGGTCCTTGGAGCCATAGGTTGGAAAGCATGCCCACACAGGGCAGATGCCTGAGGCAGACGCCCACCCGCCTGCTTCACTAAAACTCCTCTCTACCTCTCTCTCTCTCAAGAACACAAGAATAGCAACAAAACTAAAAAGATACACTGGCACGCATGCACACTAACTACACACACACACACACACTCACACACACGCACAATTTGCTTACAAAGAATGCTGAATCACATCCAACTGGACCCAAAGCAAGCGCCCTGACCAAACTATTCTATTTTCCCAACAAGTATTATCATAATATCATAGATAAATTATAATTTGAATGGCTAGTTCCAACCTCTACAAATTCATATATCCATTGCTTGTTCAATATCTTCATTTGATTGCCTAATAGATGTTTCAAACTTAATGTTTTTCAAATGGAACTCTGAATGTCTTTTCCCTCAATCAAGTCTACTCTTTCTCATCTCTGCAGGTAGTTTGACCATTCACCTAGTTTCTCAGGCTAAATATCCTGGAATCATCCTTGACTCCCCCCTTTCCTTTACTCCCTAAATAAAATCCTGTCAACTACAAAATATATCCATAATCCTACCATTTCTCATCACTTTATAGCATGTCTATCTGATGATTATGTGTTCATTTCTTCTCTCCCACCCTAGTATGTAATAATAATAATAATAAAATAACAGCAATAATAATAATAGCTGAACAAACATTAAATGATTACTAAGAACGAGGGAGTCCTCTAGATACTTTACAGGTCTTAATCCATTCAATCCTCACAGCAACCCAATGAGGTAAGGACTATTATCATCCCTCATTTCACAGATCAGAAAATTGAGGCACAGATATGTTAGGTAACATATTCAAGGCCACACAGCTAGTAGGTGGTGGTGCTGGGATTCAAACCCTGGCAGGCAATACACAGAAAGCACTCTCTTTACTACTATACTCTACACTACCTCAATAAATGGTATTAAAGCAGAGCCTCTGACTGTATCATTCCCTGCTATAGTCACAGTGCCTAAAACAATGCTTGATGCAGAGTAGACTGTCAAAAAATATTTGTTGTAGAAAGAAAGCAAGACAAAAAGAAGAAACAAACCCAGAGATATTGATAACCTTCCCCTGTTATACAATTAGAATTTGCACAGTCTGGACCCAAACTTGAAGCTTTTGACTCCTTATCGAGGTTCTTCCCACTCTGCCATGGGATTAGTTTTCTCATACATTTTCTCTCATATGATCTTTACATTCTTGTCAAGTCAAATAAAAATTAAAATTATTCATACTTTTTATAGATGAAAATAATAGACTTAGAAATTCCCACAGACACAGGCTATTTCATATATCAACTAATCTGGAATAAACCCACTTCTAGGGTTTGAATGTTTATCCCCTCCAAAACTTAATCCCTAATGTAGCAGTATTGATAGGTAGGGCCCTTAAGAGGTGATTGGGTCACCTCTTATGAATTCACCATGAATGAATTAATGCATTCATGGGTTGATGGCTTAATGGATTAATGGGCTATCATGGGAGTGGATTGGTAGCTTTATAAGAGGAGGAAGACAAACCTGAACTAGCACACTCAGCCCCTCACCATGCACTGCCTGCTTGGCAGAGAGTTCCCACCAGCAAGAAGGCCCTAACCAGATCTGCACCCTCAACCTTGGATTTCCCAGCCTCCAGAGCCATAAGAAATGAATTTCATTTCTTTATAAACTGCCCAATTTCGGGTATTCTGTTATAAGCAACAAATAACAGAGTAAGACACCCACATTTCCTAATTGTAAAGTTGGTGTTCTTCCCATCACATTCTGCTGCCTCCTGAAGTTAAAGAATGTTATTGGCTCACTGGGTTAACCCATTCTCTGTCCTCACTGAAACAAAAATCGGCACATTCCTTGTGTGAAGTGTTGGCAGCAATGGGCTTTTAAAAGTTCCTTTTGTTTCTAGACATTAGTATCTCCACTCTTAGGAGAATAATCTTCCCTGTAGCTAGGACTAAGCCTTGAAAAGAAGGTAGATATAAGCCCCTTTTGATAAATCCATGCTTTCCTTTCCTCTACCAAGTAACAGCAAAGATGAAAGTGGTGAATACCTTTACAACGTTTGTCTTTGGATATATGAAAAGCTTAAACGCACAAACATTTGCAAGGAGGGAACAAAATGTCACACAAAGTAATCCAAACAGTAAAGTCAAGAATCAAAAGTCTGAGCAATCTTTGAAAGATAACAACTCAGTTGAAACATTTCCATAGCAACAGTGGGATTATATGGTTATGTTCTACTTTTAATATATAGCACATTCTTCTTAGGAACTGACATGATTATCACAAAAAAGGTTTTATGGTATTACAAAGGCAAAACAGGTGCTAAAGGGAACTGAAACTTCCAGCTTGCAAAATTTTTATTGACAACATGTCCAAAGAGTGAACAGTTTGCAAATAATCAGTTTGTTCAACCCAGAACATATTTAGCCCTTGAGAAGGTCTTGAGGGTTTGCTAAACTCTGGGCTCAGGCCTTCAGCAAAATACACAAAGGGTAAGTAACTTGCTCAAGGTTATACAGCTAATATATAAGTGGGAGCTTGAATTAGAATTCGGGCCTATTTCCAGAGTATCTGTGCTTTCCATTTTGCCAATAATGTATACAGATCACAAAAGTTACTGACCTGGGATAATATATATATACATATTTTTAAAAGGCAGTAGATAGGTAAAGGAAAAGAAAAATGTGTTAAACTTGCAGTACCGGCCGGCCCGGTGGCGCACTGCTATAGTGCGCCGCTTGGGGAAGCGCGGTGGCGCTCCCACCGAGGGTTCGGATCCCGCATACAGACCGGCCACTCACTGGCTGAGCAAGGGGTGGGAGCAACACCGAGGGGTGCGATCCTGTGGCCGGTCCCGGTCCGGTATGGGCGCAACACTGAGGGTTGCGATCCGTTGCCGGTCACGAAAAAAGACAAAAAGGAAAAAAAAAATGTGTTAAACGTGCAGTACCGGCCGGCCCGGTGGCGCACTGCTATAGTGCGCCGCTTGGGGAAGCGCGGTGGCGCTCCCGCCGAGGGTTCAGATCCCGCATACAGACCGGCCGCTCACTGGCTGAGCAAGGGGTGGGAGCAACACCGAGGGGTGCGATCCTGTGGCCGGTCCCGGTCCGGTATGGGCGCAACACTGAGGGTTGCGATCCGTTGCCGGTCACGAAAAAAGACAAAAAGGAAAAAAAAAAAAAAAACTTGCAATACCAACAGTACCAGTTTATTTGACAAGTAAACTCTGTTCAACAGGTTGGTCCTATAATTCCCACACAGTTCAAACTGTTCCTGAAATGCTAGAACTTCTTAAGGGTATTTCATGGATTCTACAATCATGAAAATGTAATCAGCTAGAAGATTAAAATAACAATTTAAAATATAAAGGAATTAACTAAGAAATTTATAAATAAGTTTTACTTTTTATATGTTATAATTTTGCCTTATTATATTAGGGGTAAGAAGGACGAATAACAGCAACAAACACTGTCTTAGGCTATAAAGACTTTTTGGTGAAGGTATATAAAATATTTCCTATTGACGAGTTATTTAAAGTCCTAAATACATTCCAATGTACTATATCATCCCATAGCTTTATGTCCACTCTTTGTGCTAATCTCTACCTTGCATATATGAATCAATGGAATTCAGTAGCAATAGATGTTATGGTTATGTACTTAAAGAAAACAAAAATAAAAGATCTACTAATATGAATGTTGGCAGTGAATCATCTTAGTAGCAATTAGAAAGGTTCTCATAAAACCCATAGAGCCCTGAGTGATAGAAACTACATTAAGTGAAGCATACAACTTAAAAGTCACAGTCTCATAAAAGCCACTTATTTTACTAAAATTGGTTCATTTTCCCTACAATCTAATATTTAGTAGAGAGTAAGGAAAGATATTCCCATTTTACATGAAAAACTATGGACATGCCAATGTACATCAATAACCATCTACTATAAAAAAGCACAAGTATGTGGCTTTGAAATTCCACCAGAATACATTAGCTACTTAATATTTCTGGATATCTTAAAATTTAATGTTGTGAATTTCTAAATAAATCATAAAATTTTTTCTATGGCATTCTTAATTCAGCAAGTTTATCTTTAAAGCTTTAGTTTTCCTTTTGATTTTATCAATATATAAATAAATAAAACACATATGTTAAACACAACTTCAGAAAAAAACAAGTCAATTCCACCTCCATTGTGAATAAAATTGTTCCAAGAGGGTTAAGAATTGGGAATTATCTGACAGAAAGGAAATTCTGCTTTTTAAACAGAAAATGAAAGAAAAAAAATCCTGTTAATTTTCAGTTTCAAATAATCTGTCAAACAGGAGAGAAGAAAAGTGATACCTGTACTTACTGTCGTTGGATCCCATGCTAATGAGGTCATCAGAATCAACATTGTGAACTATTGCTGCTTTGTATCCTGCTCTCTGTGCATTTAAAACCTGCAAATCAGAAAACAGTCATGTTACAAGGAACACAGTGGCTTGTCATAATGTCCCTCAATTTCAACAACACATATAGGAATAAATTTCTGGTATGTTCTTAAAACACATGGATGTTTTACAACTGATTATCAAGGACTTCTTTAGATATCTTCTTAATTTCATTTACGGCATTAAGCGAAATCAGAAGCAAATAAAGGATAGGAATACAAGCTGAAACATTAAAAGGACCCAAAGTAATAAATCTATCTGGCTTTAAAGAGGTAGAGACTTGCTGTAATCAGGATCAGGAGTCATCAGACTTTGAGCATTCAAATCCCACCTTTGCTAGTTATCAGTGGGGTAAACTCAAATTACTTTCTTTTTTAATCCTAAATTTCCTAAACTTTAAAATGGGAATGACAACAATATTTTTCTCATATGTAAAATAATACTTTTTAATGCTTAATACCATGCCTAACATAGAAATGAGTTGAATAAAAGCAATTATTATTAGCTTGACCATCAATAATGTTCTTAAAAAATTCTTTTCTAAAGCTTTGAAAAAAAAAAAATTAAAAATACCTCCAGCCTTAAATTCCTTACTCTGGTTCTCTCTAGCTATTTAATTCTTCCCAAAGCTAGCCTCCAAAATAGTAACCTTTGTACAAAAAGAATATGGCTGGATGTGTGGCAGAATTTTCTTATGTGAAAGATCTGAAAAGTGTTGAAACTTGTTTTTACATCTCACTTTAAAAATAACAATCTTTATAAATAAAAATAAACCCAAACCTAAACTAGGTATTGTATGACCTTTAGAACATTCAATCATTATTTACATATTGGTTAAATAAAATGAAAACTGAGTAGGCAAATATATATAAACACACACACGTGCACACACACATATACATAGTTTTGAATACTTAAAATACTTTTAAAAATACATAGTTCTGAATACTTAATATGGTAAGAAACTCTTGAAATACACCACACTTTTAAGAAACAGGGAAACTAATTTTTTTTAATTTCCACATCTAATATTAGTCAACATTATAATGATTCAAGACTCTGCTGTAATTCAATAAAAATAAAACCTGAGTCAAGTTCTGAAGAGTCAGGGAAAGCACAGAGTCAAGTTCCTGAGAGTAAATGAGATATCCAATTATTGACATGGACTCTGGGTCTGAAAGCTAGGTAAGAGCAATGAGACACGTGTACTCAACCCCAGTCAGGCAAGCTAGCTTTTCACAGAGTAAAATTCTCTTCTACATTACCCTTCACTTCTCTAAAACAACCCCACAAATGCAAGTTGGATTTCTGAAAGAGACAACAGTACGGATAAATCACAGTAATTTTATCCTAATACTGAAGAAAAAACTGAATCTATAGGAAATATGAGTACCTCAAGGAATTAATATTGTGTTCATCTTTACAGCCTCCACAGCACCTATGAAACAGCCTGACACTGAGCAGGCACTCATTAAATATTACTTGAATAAGTTAAATGTATAAAATATGTGCTTAAATTCACACTATAATATTGTAAACACAAGAGATAAAAGAAGGCAGAAAGAGACTTTTAAAAAACTAACCAAAATAAGATAAATAGTTCACTAACACACAACCTACTGCTCTAATGTTAGCAATAATGGCAAAAAATCAACCAGCCAACAAAACTATGACAAGGAATGTTTTATAGTCATTTTGACTAAAAGGTCAAAAATCAAGAAAGTAAGTTTACTGTTTTTTGCATATGAGTATATGTTTTATTTTTAGGTGGATTTTGTTAACTAAAATTGAGAAAATTCTAGTGCCCACAGCCTCTTCTCCATAGATATTATTGCTTTCTAAAAGGAGGGGGGAAAGTCTCTTAAGTACAATATTATAGTTTCTGAGTCTTATTTCTTATTTATTGCATACATTAACTTATTATTCATTTATTATATTACCATAGCAGTACAAATTTCACTTAGCTTTTATTTAAACAAAAGTATATGTGGTTGGGGTTACTACTAGTTTATCTGATGCTTTAATGACCATTTTACCTGTCCCAAAAAGCTAACCAAGTAACTGAGGAGAAATTTTTCTTTCTACATCCAAAAAGCAACAGTTGCTAAAGATACAATATAAGAAATGTAAAACTAGATCAATAGCAAAAGCTGTTTCCTGCTGATATAAAACTTGCTTTAAATTTCTTTTTAAAGCCAACTAATGTATATAGTCATTGAAATTACAAAATTTAACTTTTTCTCCTGCAGATGTATATGTGAGAGCAAAGATTCAACATGTTAGGACACAGAGAAAGATGATCTTAGGAACCATAGTAAAGAATAAAGTAAAAACTGTAGTTCAATTCAACAAGTATTTGTTGGGTTTACATAATGAGTAAGATACCGTGTGCTGTGTACAATGCAGAACTAGAAGGTGAATCAGAAATAGCCATTATCCTTATGAAGATCTCAGTACTCGAGGATATTCAAACAGGTCAGGTGTTTTCCTGCCTCCGTCTATTTGCTCATATTATTTTCTCTACTTGGAACAGCCTTTGTGTGTGAATGCCTGTCATGCCTTCAAATTCCATCATCTCCATGAAGCCTGCCCTGTTCCACACCTGTTCTACATGCTGTCCCCGAGTACCCAAATTAATTGCTCCCTACTTGAAGCATTTATATCAATATGTTCACCTTTTTCTTCAAAATCTCATAGTGCCTTATACTTATGCATACATATACTATCCCATTTCCAAAAGGCCTTCAGAAGGTCCTTGAATCTCCTGCAGTTGTCTATGTATGAACTTTTCTGGTCAGAAGAGACAAAGTAATCATCAATTTTGCAAGAGGCTTTCTCACTCCCAAACTATTAAGAACCATCAATATAAATAAATGAATTTACAACAATCTTCTATGTGTATAACTAAATCTAGTCATTAAGTTCTTAAAATTGTACCAAGCAACTGAGAAGAAATATTTCTTTCACATATCCAAAATGCAACTGTTACCATAAATACAACATAAAATTATATTAATATCAAAAGCTGTTCTCTGCCTAAAATAGAAAACTTAGGAAACTACTAAAATGGGAAGAAATTCTCTAAGCATAAGTGTGAACTCCAAAAAACAGAATCATGTTTTCAAAAATTTAACAAGTATGAAGACTTCCAAGATTTTTGTTGTTTTTATTGATTTTTAAAATAAATAAATGAAATTAAATCAAGGGACACATCAACATATAAACCAATAGGCTTATGAACACAAACAAGGAAAATATATCCATGTTTATGAACTATAAAATTAATGTGTCAGTCAAATTAAATTACACTTTCAACTAAGCAGCAGCTGGTATTTTTAAGAACACATGAGACAGAAATAAAACCTGAATCATTTAGTAAGCATGTGCAAGGTTTCACATTCATAAAATGTAACCTCAAACACATGGTGTCAAATGGAAACAAAGAACTCAAAAATTCATGAATAAGAAGCATGTAGGGTGAACTAACCTAAATACAAAACAGCTATCACAACTGAAAATTGCATTAAAAAGCCTTCTGAATTGTATTGCCTATCTGCCTTTTTAAGGAGACTTATCAGAGTTATTAGCTCATATTGTGGTAAATGCACTGAATATTTTACATGTAATCAACAAGTTAGATGCAACTACATTACGTAGACCAGGTGGCACCTAACCAAGGGTTTTAAAGAAACATGGGACTGTTGGCTCATTATCATAAATAGCCAGTATGTCAGAAGATAGCACACCGCTAATGGAAGAGTCTTCGATAAAACAGGTTCCAAAAGGAACTCTAGAAATGACAAAGTGGTTTTTCTTTTTTCCAGACTGGACAAATCGATTAATACTGACACTATAATGAAACCTGCCTTATAAGAAGAAAGATGGGATTGCACTATCATGACGATCATGAATAGAAATCTTTTAAAAGACACATAGGCATAAGGAGTTGGGGAAACTATTGATAGAACATATATAACAAGGCTCCAGGCCAAAGGCTACATGAACAAAAGAAATCTTATGTGCTAATGCTTTATATACTCATGTATTATTGCTAATACTCAACACAACTCTACAACATATATACACTATTCTGTATTTTAGAAATAAAGAAAGACAAGTAAATGAAACTGCCCTAAGGTCACAATTAGGCAGAGCTGAGGTTTGAATACTACTTTATCTGGTTAGATAGAGAAGTATGGGGTTTTCCAACAGATCAGGATGAGGTCCAAGATTACTAATCTTACTTAACATTTTACAAATGTCTGGGGAAAGGAATTGTACTGAGAAAGCACCAAGACTCAGAGGACATCAACCTTAAAATCCAAAGGCATGGAGCAAGATGGTGGACTAGAGGTGCCCAACGTGGGAACTTCCCACAGAAAGGGACCAGAGCAGGTAAAGGACAGCTAAGTATTGGGAAGACCATCAGTGGGAGAGTGTGGGAGGGCAGCAGGAGCCTGATGAGGACCCTATGGAGCATGAAAACCAATCAGGGGGTGTAGAAAAAAAAGAGGTACAAGGCTTCAGCCGCCACGATGTCTCCCAAACCAGGATCACTCAAAAGGTATTCTCCCTGTGGCAAAAAGAATCTGCTTGGCCATGAGCACTTCCCAGTGTGCCCCTACCACCACCACAGTTGCCCGAGCAATTGTGTAGTCCCAGAACTGTGGCCCTTCTCCCTGCATAGGAGTTCATCCTACTTAACACATACACCAACCATGTGGCCTATGCCACCCATGTGGTGCCAGCTGCCCACATGGCTCCAGTCTTCTAGCCACCTATGCAGCTCCAACACTCCAGCTGCCTGTGCAGCTCCAGCCTTCTAACCACCTGAGCAGCCCTGGCTACCCACAAGACCCCAACTGTCTGACTGCCAGCACGGCTGCACCTGCCTACTTGGGCCAAGCCATTCAGCAGCCCATGCAGCCCGAACTGCCTGCATGGACCCAGACACCCAGCCTCCAGCACAGTCCCAGCTGCCACAGCCACCCACACAGCCCACCCGCACATATGGGCCCAACCATCCAGCCCCCTATAGGCCCTAGGTACCCAGGCTGCAACATGGTCCCCACCCACCTCTGCGAGCCCAGACATTCACACAGCCCCAGTCACAGACATAATTCTAGTGTTACCCAGAAATACTGAGTTTACCAGAAATACTGAGTTTACCAGAACTACTGAGTCTACCCACAAACTACTGAAACTACTGAGTCTACCTGGAACCAAAGTGAAAACACTAAAACCAAAAGGCAATACATAACAAATCAGTCTGAGGGAGTCTCTCTCCTTGAAAGCCACCCCAGAGTTAACAGAAGCAGCAGCCACTGAGTGACTAGACATCAACATAGAGATACGAGAAATACAAAAAAAAAAAAAGAAAGAAAATATGACACCACCAAAGGAACACTATAATTCTCAAATACCAGACCCCATACAACAGGAAACCCTTTAAATGTCTAAAAGAATTCTGAGTAACAATCTTAAAGAAACTCTGTGAGATACAAGAAGACTCAGTAAGACAACACAACAAAATAAGAAAAACAATCCAAGACATGAAGGAGGAAATTTACAGAGAAAAATACAATAAAAAAGAATGTAGCAGAACTCCTGGAACTGAAAAACTCATGCAAAAACACAACCGAGAGTATAAGCAGCAGGCTAGAGCAAGCAGAAGAAAGAATTTCTTATCTCAAAGACAGTCTTTTCAATATAACCCAAGCAGAAAAAAAAAAAAAAAGAATAGAAAAAAATGAAGAAAATCTAAAAGAGCTAGCAGACCACCTTAAGTGCACAAACATCTGAATCATGGGTGTTCCAGAAGGGGAGGAAATAGGAAAAGGTACTGAAAATATATTCAATGAAATAACAGCAGCAAACTTCCCAGGTACTGATAGAAATATGGACCTCCAGATCCAAGAGGTTCAAATATCCCCAGATTTCAATCCAAAAAGGTCCTCTCCGAGACACATTATAATCAAACTGTCAAAAATCAAACACAATTAGAGAATCCTAAAAACAGCAAGAGAAAAGCATCAAGTCACCTATAAGGGTACGCACATCAGACTAAAGCAGACTTCTCAGCAGAAACCCTAGAGGCCAGAAGATAATGGGATGATATATTCAAAGTACTAAAAGAAAAAAACTGCCAGCCAAGAACAGTATTCCTGGAAAGGCTATTCTTCAGAAATGAAGGAGAAATAGTGTATTTCCCAGATAAACAAAAGCTGTGAGAGTAAACCACCACACAACCAGCTCTACAAGAAGTCCTTAGGGGAGTCCTGCACCTGGAACCCAAAAAATGTTAATCACTACCATGAATACACAAGAAAGGAAAAACAACGCTGGTACAACTGACAGGCAAACAAGAAAGAGGGGCCGGCCCGGTGGCGCACTGCTACAGTGCGCTGCTTGGAAGTGCGGCGATCCCACTGAGGGTTCGGATCCCATGTACAGACCAGCCGCTCACTGGCTGAGCGAGGTGCGGGCACAACACCGAGGGTTGTGATCCCATTGCCGGTCCTAGTCCGGTATGGGCGCGACACAGAGGGTTGCGATCCATTGCCAGTCACGAAAAAAGACAAAAAGGAAAAAAAAAAAAAAAAAAAAAAAAACAAAAAAAAAAAAAAAAAAAAAAAAACCAAAAAAGAAAGAGAAAGAAACTATGCCATACCACCTCAAAAAACCAACAAACAGTGAAAACAAACAATAAAAGGGAAAGAGAGGAACAAAAGATATTTAAATTAACCATAAGAAAAGCAAATAAATGTCAGGAATAGGACAAAAACTTTTGAATAATAACCCTAAGTGTAAATGGATTAAATTCTCCACCCAAAAGACACATTCTGACTGACTGGATTAAAAAGCTAGACCCATCTCTATGTTGTTTTCAAGAGATTCACCTCACTTGTGAAGACATACACAGACTAAAAGTGAAGAGACAGAAAAAGATACACCACACAAATGAAACCAAAAATGAGCAGGAGTAGCTTATTCTCATATAGGATAAAATAGACGTTAAACCAAAAACCATAAAAAGAGACAAAGAATGCCATTATATAATGATAAATGGATCTATCTAGCAAGAAGACATAACAATCATAAATAAATATGCATCCAACACCGGAGCACCCAGATATATAAAACAAACACAATCACACCTAAAGAAAGAGATAGACTCTGATACGATAATAGGGACCTGAACACACCTTTCTCAACACTGGACAGATCATCTAGGCAACAAATCAACAGAGAAACACAGGATTTAAACTACACTTTAGACCAACTGGATTTGGCAGATATCTATAGAACTTTTTATCCAACAACTACAGAAAATACATTCTTCTCATCAGCATATGGAACATTCTCTAGGATAGACCAGATGTTAGGTCACAAATCAAGTCTCAACAAATTTTAAAAATGTGAAATCATTTCAAGTATCTTTTCAAACCAAAATGGATTAAAACTAGAAATCAGTAACAAGAGAATCACATGGAAATCACACAACATGCTCCTGAATGACCTAGAGATTGACGAAATTAAACAGGAAATCAAAAAATTTCTTGAAACTAATAAAAATAAAGATACGTCATACTAAAACCTGTTGGATACAGCAAAAGCAGTACTAAAAGGGAAGTTTACTGCAATAAATGTTTACATCAAAAGAATAAAAAGATTTCAAATAAACAATATAACACTCACCTCAAAGAACTAGAAAAAACAAGAGCAATCCAATCCCATAATTAGTAGACAGAAAAAAAGGATTAAGATCAGAGCACAACTAAATAAAATAGAAGCCTAAAAAATAATACAAAAAAATCAACAAAACAAAAAGTTGGTTTTTGAGAAGACAAACAAAATAGACAAACCAATAATAGCTAGCTGAGAAAAGAGGAGAGAGAAGACCCAAATAACAAAAATAAGAAATATAAAAGGAGACACTACAACTAATACCACAGAAATATAAAGAATCATTAGAGACTATTGTAAACAACTATATGCCAACAAATTTGAAAACCTGGAGAAATGTATAAATTTCTGAACACATACAAAGTACCAAGACTGAATCAAGAAAACACAGAAAACCTGAAAAGACCAAAGACAAGCAAAATGATTGAAGCAGCAATCAGCTGTCTCCCAACAAAAAAAAAAGCCCAGGACCAGATGGCTTTACTGCAGAATTTTACCAAACATTTACAGAAGAATTAATACCAATTCTCTTTAAACTATTCCAAAAAATTGGAACAAAGGCTATTCTCCCAAACTCATGCAATGAGGCCAGCATCACCCTGATACCAAAACCAGACAATAATACAACAACAAAAAAAAGAAAACTACAGGCCAATATCTCTGATAAACATAGACACAAAAATCCTTAAGAAAATAATAGCAAACCACAGGTCTGACCAATTAGCTCTGTTGGTTAGAGCACAGCCTTATAACACCAAAGTCATAGGTTCGGATCCCAGTACAGGCCAGCTGCCCCCCCCCCCACCTCAAAAGTACAAAACAATAGCAAACAGAATACAGCACCAGCACCACATCAAAAGAATCATACACCAGGATCAAGTGGGATTCATCCCAGGGATGCGAGGATGGCTCAATGTATGCAAGTCAATAAATGTGATACACTACATCAACAAAATCAAGGACAGAATCCATGTGATTATCTCAATAGACACAGAAAAAGCATTTGACAAAATTCAACATCACTTCATGATAAAGACTCCCAACAAATTAGGTTTAGAAGAAAAATATCTCAACACAATAAAAGCCATATATAACAAGCCCATTGCCAATATCATCCTGAATGGGTAAAAGCTGAAAGCCTTTCCCTTAAGAACAGAAACAGGGGGCCGGCCCGGTGGCGCACTGGATAGTGCGCCGCTTGGGAAGTGTGGTGGCTCTCCCGCCCGAGGGTTCGGATCCCACATACAGACCGGTTCCCGCTCACTGGCTGAGCGAGGCGTGGGAGCAACACTGAGGGTTGCAATCTCGTTGCCGGTCCCTGGTCCGGTACGGGGGCAACATTGAGGGTTGTGATCCGTTGCCGGACACGGAAAAAGACAAAAAGACAAAAAGACAAAAAAAAAAAGAACAGAAACAGGACAAGGATGTCCACTCTCACCAATCCTATATAACACAGAAAGCAATCAGAAAAGAGAAAGAAATAAAGGGCATCCAGATTGGAAAAGACAAAGTCAAAGTCCCTGTTTACAGATGACATGATCCAATACACAGAAAAACCTAAAGACTTAACCAAAAAACTCTTACAGGTGTTAAATGATTTCAGTAAAGCTGCAGGATACAAAATCAACAAGCAAAAATCAGTAGCGTTTGTATACTCCAAAAACAAACTAACAAAAAAAGAAATCAAGAAAGCAAGCCCATTTACAACAGTCACCAAAAAATAAAATACCTAGGAGTCAATTTAACCATGGAGGTGAAAGGTCTCTACAGTAAGAACTACAAATCACTGCTGAAAGAAATCGAAGAGGACACAAAAAGATGCAAATACATTCCATGCTCTTAGATTGGAAAAATAAGCATTGTAAAAATGTCCATACTACCCAAAGTGACCTACAGATTCAATGCAATCCCCATCAAAACACCAATGACATCCTTCACAGAAATAGAAAAAACAAACTTAACATTTACATAGATTGACAAAGGACCCCTAACAGCCAATGCAATCCTGAGCAAAAAAAATACAGCCAGAGGCATAACACTATCTGACTTCAAATTATATTGCAAAGCTATAGTAATGAAAACAGCATGGTACTAGTATAAAAACAGACATTCAGACCAATGAAACAGGATAGAGAACCCAGAAATCCACCACAATCTTACAGCCAACTGATATTTGACAAAAACAACAAGAACATACATTGGGGAAAAGACTGCCTCTTCAATAAATGGTGCTGGGAAAACTGTACATCCATATGCAGAAGAATGAAACTAGACCTGTACCTCTCACCACTTACCAAAATCAACTCAAGATGGAGTAAAGATTTAAGTATAAGACCCAAAACAATAAAACCCCTGAAGGAAAACATAGGGGAAACACTTCAGGAAGTAGGACTGGGCCGAGACTTTATAAATAAGACCCCAAAAGCACAGGCAACAAAAGAAAATATAAAAAAATGGGATTATGGGCTGAGCCCATGGCGCGCTTGGGAGAGTGCGGCGCTGGGAGCGCAGCAGCACTCCCGCCGTGGGTTCGGATCCTATATAGGGATGACCAGTGCGCTCACAGCGCTCACTGGCTGAGCGTGGTGCAGCCAGTCTCAAAAAAAAGGACAAAAAAAAGGGCGGGGGGAGATTATATCAAACTAAAAAGTTTCTGCACAACAAAAGAACAATTAACAGTGTGAAAAGACAACTTACACAATGTGGGAAAATATATGCAGACTATGCATTCAACAAAGGATTCATATTGCGAATATACAAGGTACTCTAACAACTTAACAGTGAAATGACAAGTAATCCGATTAACAAATAGGCAAAAAAGCTAAATAGAAATTTCTGAAAGGAATATATACAAATGGCCAACAAACATGGGAAAAAATGCTCAACATCACCAAGTACTGGGGAAATGTAAATCAAAACCACACTGAGATATCATCTCATGCTAGTTAGACTGGCCATTATTAAAAAGAAAGAGAATAATAAATGCTGGTGAGGATATGGAGAAAGGGGAACCCTCCTACACCACTGGTGGGACTATAAATTGGTGCAGCCATTGTGGAAAACAGTATGGAAGTTCTTCAAACAACTACAGATAGAACGGCCATACAAACCAGCAATCCCACTGCTGGATATACACCCAAAGGAATGGAAATAATCATGTCGAAGGCATACCTGCACTCCTGTTTATCGGAGCTCCACTTACAATAGCCAAGAGTTGAAATCAACCTAAATGTCCATCAGTGGAAGACTAGATAAGGAAAATGCGGTATATATACACAATGGAATACTACTCTGCCATAAAAAAAGAATGAAATTCTGCCTCTTGCAGCAACATGGATGAACTTGGAGAAAATTATGTTAAGTGAAATAAACCAGGCACAGAAAGAGAAATACCACATGTTCTCACTCATAAGTTGGAGCTAAAAAGAAAAATAATAATAATTAATAGAAAAAAAAAGAAAGATACAACAATTACAATAATTCCTTGAAATTTCAAAAGCAGAGAACAGAACTGAGGCCAGCAGAGGAGGGAAATGAAGAGGGGGAAGGAGGATTAGCAAGAAATTGGTAAACAACCACAAAAAATGAATATATCATGTGATGATATAGTAATTATCCTGATTTGAGCAGAAAAAAAAAATGTTGTGATGGAAAGAGAAAACCCTAGGCAAAACAGAGTGGATAATGGCCTGCAGAGCAATATGCCCAAGTTTTATTGTGACTACCATGATACATACCTCACCCATGACTCTCCATCTGTGAGAAAGACACTCTGCAGTGTCGTCAAAGAGAATGTGAAAGACTGCTATCAGAGATGGATGTTAGAGGAGACTCAGAGCCTGACTGACAAATCAATGGCTGCATTTCAACAAGGAAAGATACCTCCTACTACATTCTCTGCTTCTCCTCCTGCAGGGGCAATGATCCCACCTTCTCCCAGTTTCCCAGGTTCTCCTTGCCCTGGTACGATGCCAGCAGCCCAGGTGGGAGGCCCTCCCATGATGCCAACGATGAGCCTTCCACCTCCTGGGATGATGGCAGTGGGACCTGCTCCTGGAATGAGGCCACCCATGGGAGGCCACATGCCAATGATGCCTGGTCCTCCAATGGTGAGACCTCCTGCCCGTCCCATGATGGTGCCCCCTCGGCCAGGAATGACACAACTGGACAAATAAGAATAGAGAGGAGGCCTCTTTATATCAGTTTTATATTACTTGTTGTACTTCACCAGGAGATCATGGTGCTGTGACTGTGGGTGTTTTCTAACAGCATGAGACAGAAGACTTGCTCCCTTTCCTATTAAAGAGAAAATAGTTTTGGAGGGGAGAAGTGGGTTAAAAAAAGTGCAGTTTTTGTTTGTATTATGAAATGTGAAAATAAAATTGTCAACACTTTTAGCTGAAAAACAAAAAAAAAGAGAAAACCCTAAAGTAAAATTAAGTTAATAATAATGTATCAATATTGATTATTAGTTATAACAAATGTACCAAACTTATAGCTGGGGAAAAAAAGAAAATCCTACTGTAAAATTAAGTTAATAATAATATATCAATATTGATTAATAATTATAACAAATGTGCCACACTAATGTAACATGTCCATAATAGGAGTAACTTTGCTTGTGTGTGGGAGGGGAGGATAGAACTATCTGTACTCTGCTCAATTTCTCTATAAAACTAAAACTGTCATAAAAATAAAAAGAAATAAGGCCTATAAAAAATATTGTGGTAGAGTTTATGGAAACTTAAAGGGGAAAAGGCCGTGGGGTGAAATACCTATAACAGATTTTACGGGACTTGAATTATACCTCAACAGAGAGAAAATTTGGGTTAACAATGGTACAGTTGGGGAAAATTTTTCATATGGGAAAAGAACAAAACAAATGATATTTTAAAAGACATATTCAAAACAAAACAAAAAACACAAAGAGTGTCCTGACTTAAAGAAGAGTGCTACTGAAAGGCAAATCAGCAAAGTAGTTAAAAGTACAGACTCTTGGAACTAAACTACCTTGATTCAAATCTTGCTTCTGTCACATACAAGCTGTATAAACTTAGGCAAGTAACTTAACTTCTATAGAAGTAGGATGATAATATACCCAACTTAAAAGACTGATGATTAAACAATTTAATATATGTAAAGCACTTAAAATGGTGCTTACAGCTTGGAACATACTAAATAAGTGTTAATTATGACTATTGTCTCTACTATTATTGTTGCTACTGAGGACTCAAGAGATGAGGAGAGACAGGAAAAAAGGGATAAATTGTGCAGTACCTTGAAGGCCATTCAGAAAAGGAGACTTGGGGTCTCCTCTGTCAAGAGTTCACAGTAGGCACTTGAGTAAGGGGTTGACATGCCTAAATCAATGTTTTAGAACACCAGGGTGATGGTTAGATTGCATTGAGAAGAGAGACTGAAATTCTGGAAGCTGTTATGATAAGGCAGGATGATGGCAATGACGAGAAATAATACTACCTTCTATTCCTTTTCATAACCAATTTTTGAACCTACAGAATTTGAGGAATGCCTTTGACCAAAAATGGGAAAACTTAGCAATAGAGCTTGCTTTAACAGGGAAGCAGCAGGGACTGGCGTTGAGCACACTAAATTTGAGAAGTAGCAAGGTTTCCTAGGTAAGTAGAATACAACAGATCGGGACTTGAGCCAAAAACTTACGGATTTTCGGCAAATTTATTCATTTATTCATTCAATAAATATTTGGAATAAATCTAGCTACCTTGTTATTGAAAACAAATAAATAAATTTCTAATAAAACACAGTCTATTCAAATGTTTACATTTCCTATACTCTTCAATACCTTTTTTTTTTTTTTTTTTTTTTTTTTTTTTTTTTTT
>NW_007734927.1:68539-85304 GCF_000696425.1 Galeopterus variegatus
ATACTTTGTTGTTCCTCTGAAGAGAAACAACAAATAAGAAACACTAGAAATAAGCAGACTTGTGTATCCGTCTAGATCATATACTTGCAAAAATGATAAAAATTAAACAGAGGTGACTTTCATTGATGGAAAAGAACCTTAAAAGAACCCAATTATTATATCAGACAGCAGTCTGGATGCTCATGTAACATGAGACACACTTAAGAACATTTGTTTGTTGACATGAAAATCTACATTTCAAGTTCTAAAACTTTTACTGAATTATAATGCTGTTTTTCTCCTACCCAAAGAATAATTTGTAATGTTTAAACAACAATGAAAAGGCAAGCGCGAAAGCAGGATTACTTCAGACAGACAGAATGGTGATATTCCATCAATACCATATATGTATTTCCTGCACATGCCCAGTGTCTCTGACATCTCTTTTCAGATAATGAGCAAAAGATGTCTGATTCAGAATAGTAGCCATTTTAAATATACTCTCTTCTAATATTAATGAAAACATACCTTAATTCAACATTATTCATTATTTCAATATTTTTATTAAATGTTAAAAGGTCATTTATTTTAACTGGGAAGTAGAAAGAGAATGTACCAAAATATGTCCAATTGCAATTCATACAGAATAAAATATATGTGGAAAATTTTAGTGACAAGTCACAATTTTATTTACTAAAACAAGCAAATAATAAGGATAGAAGTAGAGAAAGAAGTAATAAATATTAGGGAAATTCAATTACTCTGGTTTGGTTACAAATATAAAAATATATCTACCTCAAGATGTATTTTGGGTGCTTAACTGCTAGGAAGAGAATGACTAAATTTTCTTGAACTCTCATTTAGTCCTATGATACCTTCAGTGCTTTAAGGCATCTTTATTTTCTTTTTTATCCCAATCTACTCTCCTGCTCAATTATTAACTTAGGTTCATATTTTAAATTGATATCTTAAAGTATTTTCTTTTAACAGGGTTATCTACAAAAAAATCCTACAGTTAACATTCTATTTGCTAGTAAAAGACTGAAATGTCCTTAATAACAGCAACAAGATAAAGATATTCACTCTCACCACTTCTCAACATTGTACTGAAGCACTCAGCCAGTGCAAGGTGTGGGGCTGGAGGGTGCAGGGAGACAAAGGGAGAGAGAGAAAGCACATGCACATATGGATAGAGTAAAGAAGTGTATTAGTTTGTTTCTGTTGCTTATAACAAAATAGATGGAACTGGGTATTTTATAAAGAAAACAAAATTTATTTGCTTACAGTTTCTGAGACTAGGAAGTCCAACATCCATCTGGTGGTGGCAATAGTAACACAGGAATCTCATATTGCAAGATGTTGGAAGCAGAAAGAGCAGAAAGAGAGCACAGAGACTCACTCCTCTCCTTTTAAAGCCCTCAGAACCATATCCCTGATCACTATTTTTAATCCATTCATTACCATACAGTCCTACAATCCAATCATCTCTTCAAGGCTCTACCTTTCAATTACCATAATTAGATTTCCCACCCTCTTAACAGTCACAGTGGGGTCTAAGTTTCTAATACATGAAACTTGAGGGACACAATTCAACCTTCAGTGAGTTTGGGGGGGACATAATTCAATCCACTACATGAAGTAAGAGTCTTTATTTTCAAGTTCACATAATCATCCACTTAGGTGAATCTACAAAAAGAGTACTAGAAGAAACAATTTTTAGAATTTTTCAAAATTCTCCTTCAAAAATGAAGGCAAAATTAAGACATTGCCAGATAAACAAAAATGAAGAGAATCTGTCTTTAGCCCTGTAAGTAATGTTAAAGGGAGTCCTTCATGCTGAAATGAATGAAAAGTTCACAATAACTTAGATCTGCACAAAATAAAAAACATTAGTAAATATAACTACATAGGTATTATGAAAACAGTATAAGGATATTTTTGTAACTCTTCTGTTTTAAAAACACAACTACAAAAAACAATAATTATGTGCTGATACGCTCATAACATATAAAGATGCAACTTGTATGAAAACAATAGTACAATAAAGGAGGAAGAAAACGAAGGTATATTGTTGTAAAGTTTTTTTATACTACTTAAATTGGATTAGTATTAAACCTAACTACATTGTTTCAAGTTAGGATGCTAATTGTGATATCCAGGGCAACCACTATGAAAATGACTCAAAATGTATAGTAGAAGAAACAAGGAAATTGAAAAGGTACACTAGAAAATACCTATTTAACACACACACACACACACGCACGCACACACACACACACCAGGAAATGATGAAAAGAGGAGAAAAAAGACATGACACAAATGAAAACAAATAACAAAGTAGCAGATGTAAATCCTACTTCGTAATTATATTAAACGTAAAATAGACTAAACATCACAATCAAAAGCCAGAGACTGGCAGAATGGGTTGAAAAACATGATCCATCTATAGGTTTTCTACAAGATACTCACTTTACACAAGTCAAAGGCACAAATAGATTGAAAGTAAAAGGAAATAAAAAGATACACCATGTAAACAATACAAAATCAAACTTTAAGACAAAATTTATTACTGAGACAAAGAATGACATTTTATAATGTCTTCCATCAGGAAAATATAGGAGCTATAAACATATATACACCTAATTAGAGAGCTTCGGAATACATGAAGGAAAAACTGAGGGAACTGAAGGGAGAAATACACAATTCAACAATAATAGTTAGAGACTACAAGGCTTCACTCTCAAAAAATAGATAGAACAACTAGTCAGAAGATCAACAAAGAAACAGAGGACTTTAGCAATACTATAAATCACCTAGACCTAACAGACATCTATAGAACACTCTACCCAACAACAGCACAATAAACATCCTTCTCAATTTCACATTCTCCAGGATAGACCACATTATGCCATAAAACAACTCTCAATAACTTGAAAAGTACTGAAATCATATAAAGTATGTTCTCTAACCATAATGGAACAAAATTAAAAATCAATACCAGAAGGAAATTTGGGAAATTCACAAATATGTCCAAATTAAACAACACATTCCTAAATAATCATGGGTCAAAAAAATATATAAATAAATCACAAGAGAAATTTTAAAATACTTTGAGATGAATGAAAACAAAAACAAACCTTATGGGATGCAGCTAACACTGTGCATTTGACGAAATCAATACCTTTTCATGACAAAAGCACTCAACAAACTAGAAACATAAGGAAATTTCCTCAACCTGATAAAGAGCATCTACAAAATCCCCACAGCTAACTTCATACTTCAGAGTGAAAGACTGAATGCTTTCGAAGATCAGAAAGACAAGAATTCTACACTCAACACCTCAATTTAATATTGTACAGGAGGTTCTAGCCAGGGAACTTAGGCAAGAAAATGAAATATAAGGCAGCCAAGTTGAAAAGGAAGAAGTAAAACTATTTCTATTTGCAAATAACAATCTTGCATATATAAAATCTAAACCTATTAAAACTAATAAACCAATTCAGCAATGTAGCAGGATACAAGATCAATATACAAAAAACAACTGTTTTTCTAAACCCTAGCAATGAACAATCCAAAAAATATCAAGGAAAAAGATCCTATAATAGTAATAGCAAAAAGAATAAAATACCTATGAATAAATTTACAAAAGAAAAGCAAGTCTTGTACGCTGAAAGTTACAAAACATTGTAAGAAATTTTAAAAGATCTACATAAATGAAAAGACATTTCATGTTCACAGACTGAAAGACTTTTAACACTGTTAAGATGGCAGTACTCCCAAAACTGATCTACAATTTCAACTCAATCTTTCAGAAATGAAAGGCTGATATTAAAATTCATATGGAAATTTAAGAGACCCAGAATTGTCAAAACAATCTTGAAAAAAAGCAAAGTTGGGCCGGCCCGGTGGCGCATGCTACAGTGCGCCGCTTGGGAGCGCAGCGGCGCTCCCACCGAGGGTTCGGATCCCACATACAGACCGGCCGCTCACTGGCTGAGCGAGGTGCGGGCGCAACACCGAGGGCTGCGATCCCGTTGCCGGTCCCGGTCCGGTATGGGTGCGACACTGAGGGTTGTGATCCATTGCCGGTCACGAAAAAAAGACAAAAAAAAGGGGTCCGGTACGGGCGCGACACTGAGGGTTGTGATCCATTGCCGGTCACGAAAAAAAGACAAAAAAAAGGGGAAAAAAAAAAAAGGCAAAGTTGGAAGGCTCACACTTCAAAACCTACTACCCAAAGCTAGAGTAATCAAGACAATGTGGTACTGCATAAGAGTAGACATACGGCTTAATGGAATAAAACTGAAATTAAGAAGAACACAATATTTCATATGTAGAATTCCTGCATTTGAGTCTTTAGCTGAATACAAAGATAAGAATGCATACAAACAGACTCTGTGAGCCTGGATCAACAACCCCCTAAGGAAAAAACAGTTACTGGGGAGCCTAAGATGAATAATTCCTCGATCTCAAACAGGGTCAGAAGTTCAAGTTCTGACCACCCAGAGAGGGAAGACTGCCCTGAATACTCAGAGCTTTCAGAGGACACCCTAGAAGGGTCACACCTTATTACTAGAGCTTAAATAGTTGTCCTAGAGTAAAGGCTATTCTTGATCAACTTAACAAACTTTAAAAACAAGCCTCAAAAGACCAAGCTCATCTGCAAGTAACTTAACTGCCAGATAAAACAAAATTAAATGCTCATTAAAGAAATATAACAAAACCCAGACATACAACATAATACAAAGTCTAGCATCCAATAAAAAATTACTAAACATGCAAAGAAGCAGGAAAATATGACCAATAACCGGGAGAAAAATCAGTCAACAGAAACAGACCTGGAAATGCCATGGTATGGATTTGGCAGATAAGGACTTTAAAACACCTATTTTAAATTATAATTTATTATATACTTTTATGTAAATTATATAATTATAAATTACATTCAAATATTTAGAGGAAAATATGAACATAATGCTCAGAGAAATGAAAGATACACACATATACACACATTTTAAAGACTCAAATGAAAATTCTAAAGAAAAAATATACAGTGTGAAAAGTACACTGTTGGGCTTAACAGAAGATTAGACACTATAGAGAAGATCAGTGATTCTGAAGACAAAGCAATAGAAATTACTAAACTGAAACAGAAGTAGAAAAGGTAAAATAAAAAGGATCAAAAGCTATTGTAGATTCAAGAAGATATAATAACTAAACTCAATGAGTGATCCATGATTGGATCCTGAAATGATTAAAAACAAAACAGCTATAATAGATATTTTGGAAACAATTAGGAAGTTTAAACATGTGCTATATATTACTAGATAATACTATTTATAAATATTAAATTTCCTAAGTATGATAACTATTGTGAACATGTAGGAGAATGCAACTGTAGGAGAGTCAATAAGATGTTAAACACAGAGCTTATTTTAAAATAGTTTAAGACAAAATACTTGGAAGTTACTAATAACAATGGGCTAACTTCAGCAGGAAGTTAATCATCTATATATATTATCATCTTTGTTATAAAATAAACCATAAGCTTTTTTCTTAAGGGCATTTTTTTTTTAGTACCCCACCAGGTACTCTGACAACCTGATATATTTTAATCAGGCCAGATTCACATAATTAACTTTAAATGGACTAATTTTGAACTACCATGGTTCACTAATAAAATGATATAAATATGAACTAATTTCACCATGCTCTCAAAGAATAATAAAGACAAAATCATGCTGCAGTTAAAAGATAAATAGAAACCATAATACCGGTAAACTAAATTTGTGATCATTTATATGTTAGAAATTTAAAATTAACAAAAGGTCATTTTTTCATGCTTCTTGGTACAAACATTAATTACCAGAAAACTAAGCCTGTTTCTACTCTGAAAAATAGAGATCTGATAAGTTAGAGCATTTTGAATGCCAAACCTGATGTTCCGTAAGGAAAGAAATATAGTCTATTTGTATATATCTCAAGCCTAAATCTCTCTCATATAAACAGCTGTTTAAACTAAATTACAAGTAATCTAACTTTATCCAGACCTATCCAGCAAGACAGTCACAAAAACAAAATTTCCTTACTACTTTGGCTTAATTCCCCCTAAAAACACAAACATACACACACAAAGTTTTACTTTACTTTTCACTGTGATAAAAATTTTCCTAATATATATTAAATTTTCCCAGCTTTCTCAAGTAAAGGGCACCAAATGTGACCTGACCTTTTCCAGCTAACTCAGGGATCATGAAGAACATGTTTCAACAGACTGTAGCTGGTTTTTCTCCTTAAAGTTAGTGTCAAATGTTACTTCCTCATTTCTCACTGGGCTTACTACTAATAGTCATTCTGGCCTTCCTCCACCCATTCTTTTCTGTAGTAGAGAAACAAAGAAATAAACCTGATGAGAATTCTATCCTTTAAAAAACTAAGTGCATAAAAACTGTGGGATAATCTGTCAGGAAAAGTACAAGGTTTTAATGCTGAAGCTTTGTGACATTTATTATTATGGTACAAAGGCATGTTTCCTTCTCTTATTTAAGGTTATGTTCTGAGAGAGTTGACATTTTGATGAGTAGCATTTTACCACTATACACGTTTACTTAGAGATAAGTTGAATTTATTTATTTCATTTGAAAATATTTTTGGTAGGTCTGGTAAAATCTTCTGTTATATGAAAAGCCATACTTATTTGTTTCAAGTATAACACAAAACAGAAGCCAGAATGCTTGGAATTTAGAAAATTAAAGATATTATGTTTCAATGGCATTATTTTAAAGTCAATCTGTGGCACATGGGCAAGCAATTTTTAAACACCGAGAGACACAATTTAATATTAAAATTACAAATAAAAAGCAATTTTGAATTTAGAACTGCTTGGGCAAAAACATACTTTCAGTACCCCTGCCAGTTTTCCATGCTACAAAGAAAAGGTTGGCCTAAATCAGCATTTTTCAAGCTACAGGTCATAACCCATTACAGTGCATTAAAGTCATTTATTAAACGTACACGAACTTTATTTTTTAAAATAAACAGGAATTCAATATACCAAAGTATTACAAGTAGTGTAAGTAAACAGTTTTCACGAAACTTTATCGTAAGGCTGTGTGTTGTAAACATACTGGGGCATGAGTAAAAAGAAATTTCTTACTGTGGGTTGCAGTCAAGAAGGTATGTAACCCACTCATACAGATAGTTCTTTTTGGGGGGTTTGTTTTTTCTTTTTTTGGTAGCTGGCCTATGGGCATCCAAACCCTTGACCTTGGTGTTACAACACCATGCTCTAACCAACTGGGCTAACTGGCCAGCCCCAGATAGTTCTTAATGCTCTGTAGGTTGTCTTCAATCAGAAAAGAGATTGGTTGGGGCCGGCCCGGTGGTGCACTGGATAGTGCGCCGCTTGGGAAGCGCGGCAGCGCTCCCGCCCGAGGGTTCGGATCCCACATACAGACCGGTTCCCGCTCACTGGCTGAGCGAGGCGCGGGAGCAGCACCGAGGGTTGCGATCCCGTTGCCGGTCCTCGGTCCGGTACGGGGGCAACACTGAGGGTTGCAATCCATTGCCGGACACGGAAAAAGACAAAAGACAAAAAAAAAAAAAAGAAAAGAAAAGAGATTGGTGCCTTTCCACATATTGCATCAACCATATTCTGCAACATTACCATCACAAAATCAAAGTCATTAGCTTACAGGTCTTTGAATGTGGCTATTTCCAATGAAGTTTAATACTGTCTGGCACATAATTAGTACTAAAGATAATAAATAAAATAAATAAAAATCCTTTTTTCCCAGTGATGTTAAGAAAACCTGAATAAACTGTTATGTGCAGCTCTTTCTGATGCTTGCTATTAGTTTGAAGTAAAGCCGCTTTAAAAAAAAAATTATTTAGTAATGAACTACATCAATTAAAATGTACTACATTAGTTAAAACCTGCCTATATACTTAATTATCAGAATTGCAATTTAAATTTTAAAAAGGTATTCATAAAATATTCTCTAGTTACCTGTGTGTATTAAAGTGCATATTAACATGAAGGATCTGTCAAGGGTTCAGATCCCTGTACCAGCCAGCTGCCAACAAATAAATAAATAAAATGAAGGATCTGATTTAAGTTCACATTTCTGGACACTAATAAGATTAATATTCTAATCAAATCTTAATTATTTCTCACCCTAACACAGCAAAGGCTCTGCTTCCACCCACCCACCACCAATGAAAATAAAGCTTTTGAAAGAACTTTTTGTGCAACAAAAGGATAACTCTCTGTACTTCCTCTCTACCTACTAGGAATTCCTCTCTGTCTATTAGGAATGACAGGGACTCGTTGCACTTGAAAAATAACTGTGACAGAGATATTACAATGAGGATTTTGATGCTCAGCACCACCCAGTGACAGATCTCCTCCTTTACTGCCTGTTCATTATTTCTAGTGTTCTAGGCACTGTACTAAAAGGTCAGTACACAGAACTGCATAAAACATAAGCTCTATTCCCAAGAAGCTGAAGAAGCCATGGGTTTTTTAGGCTAGAATCAAGCAAGAGGGAAAGAAATAGTATTATGGAGCAAAAAGAAAGAATCTAGAGCAAAGAATAGAAAATATACAGTATTGCTGGGGTTTGTTCTGGCCAGAGCAAAGAATCTTTCCCATTGCAAGCTTTTTCAAACACAAGATGAAAAATGAGTAGCCTTCATAAGCAATCACTTTATGGTACACTTAACATCACTTCATCTAAAACATTTGAAGTCAATATAGAAATAGCCCAAATAGAAATCTCCCTCATTATAAAGATCAGATATTGACACTAGTTTAACACGATCTGAAGATGAAATAAAATCTAAAAGATAAAGAATTACCTGATAACAATATCTTTAATGAAGTCTGATTAAAGAAATATATTAGAAAGTCCAGATTTCTCTTAAGCTGAGTAATGGGTATATAGATAATCATTTCACTATTATTTGTGAATACTTTTACTGTGTATGCTATGTTTCAAAACACAAAATGTTAAAAAGTCCAAACAAACAAACAAACAAACAAAAACAGCACAACACAGATACTGGGTGGTTTTGGAGCCTGACCTCTTTCTGAATATCTAGCTATACATGTATATTAGGTTTTGGCAGTTCTAGCAATGTGAGACACAACTGGAACCTCACTTTACTGTCTAACCTACATTTATGTGGATCTCTATGGATCCCCTGCAGAAAACATACTTTTACGCACTTTCTAAATCTTTCCAAATGCCAACTGAAAAAATTCTATGGAAAGCTGATTTTCTTTTCTTCCAGAATTGCCAGCACAAAGCAACACTAACTCAACCATCAGCTTGGGCACAAAATAGCCTTTCTCCCCATCTAGATGTCTAATAGAGGAGAAAAAGTATTTTTCTTGTAAGACACTTTTTTCCCTTTTCTTATAAGGGGAAAAAAAAATGAAGTAAAAAAAATTAATGGGAGACTTAGAGAATATATATATTTCTCAAAACCATTTTGGCCCAAAAAAGTAAGAAGAAATTAAGAAGTAGAATCTCTTTCTCAAGTGATCAAAGCAACACATCTGAGAATGGAGTAGGAGAGAGAGGATTCAGATGTGAATGTAAAAACTGTTAATTCTATCTACAGGATAAAAACTTAAAAACTCCTGGTAACAGGAGTTAGCTCAGCTGATAAAAGAGCTATGTTATAACACCAAGGTCAAGGGTTTGGATCCTCATACCAGCCAACCGCCAAAAAATAAATAAATAAATAAATAAATAAAGTTCCTGGGAACGTTATGATGGGAAAAATCAACTGTTGAAATAAGATCCAGAACTGTAACAAGTGGTTCCCATTCCAACAATATTAAATCCTGTTCAAACACTATTCTTTCCTGCACATTATTTTAGGATCACTGCAGACCATGTTGGGAAGAACTACTCCTTAGAATAGAGTATTTGACTCTTAACGACATTTTTACTGTCATTAATAATTCAGTGACATCTTTCCCTCACACGGAAAAAGACAAAAGACAAAAAAAAAAAAAAAGAATAGAGTATTTGACTCTTAACGACATTTTTACTGTCATTAATAATTCAGTGACATCTTTCCCTCCCTCTCTAGATCCCGTCTTTCCTCCTAAACCTGGATATTCTTCTTTTATAGTATATCTGAGTAGTTTGAATATCTTGATTTTAATATATTTCATTGGTTGGGTCCAAAATAAAGTAGTAAGTTTCACGAAAAGTATATGGTCTAGAATTTTGATGTGTATGACAAATGAAACCCATGTAAAAATTTTGAAGCAAAAGAACATGTAAGGAAAAGATATGTAAATAAAGTTACTGGCATTACACTGCTTCATTAAGTTAGTGTAAAGCACATGTAATTTAATATTTTTTGGCTTCTCTTCTTTCACTGAATACTACTTTCCTGGTAAAAGAAGCCAATTTTGCTTTGTTATTTTAATATTTAATAAATGTGTGTATAAAAGAATCTAATCATTAAAATGCAGGTATGTTTACCAACTAAAGGGTAGAAGAAAGGAATAAATGAATGAATTAATAAACTAGTAGCACAAAGCTGTTTGATTGAAACATATATGGGCAGAAATATTTCCATACATCAAGTATCCCTGAACATGTTCCTTTAGTGGAATCTTTTAAACAGGATTCTGAAGTAGATTAATAACAAATGTTATAAATCACTTTGTAGAAACATAGGAAATAGGAAAAATTAAATAAGGACATTAAATCACTCTCACATAATTTGCAGAGTTTAGTTTCTACTCAAGGTCATATCTACTTGCCTAGTACTACTGAAACAGAAGTGCAGAGCATGTTCTGGAAATATGAAGTAATGTGTGTTACTTAGGAGGCTTGAAGGAAAATAATGAAAGATAAACCTAAAAAGAAAAACTGGAGGACTGGTTTTTTTGGGGGGAGGACTATTTTATAACAAAATCTCACAAGAAAATACTTATTATGATGTGGTCATCCAAATAATCCAGAAAATGTTTATGGTAATTTTTTAAATTCTCACAAAACATTTGTACCTACAGAAAAATGTTTGTGGTATATATGAATACCTAGATTTAGAAATACTTCCAAGAGCATAAAGTGAAATGAACATGAAGCTAATAGAAAGATCTAATGATACTGTTTATTTCCTAACCTATTTAAATTTTATTGTAAGCTATTAGGTTTTTTTAAAATAGTTCATCCTGCAAATATTTATTAATCATACCAAGTGCCACACAAAGTATTAGGCACTAGAACTACAAAATCTAAAACATGATCCTTTTCCTCATAGAGTTTATAGAGCCTGACATGGGATGAAGTCATATATAAAAGAAGTAATCAATTCTATCTTGGAGGAAATCAGGAAAGGTTTCAGACAGGAGACACTTCATTTTAGATCTAAAATAAAGTCCAATTTGCCAGGCAAACAAGTAGAAGGAAGACATTCCAGATAGAGGATGTGATAGAAACCACAACAGAGGGGAAAAACTGCTCAGCACATGTAGGGACTTGTAAATTCTTAAAGGTTAAGGTGGGAGGAGGGGCAAAGTCAGATCAGACTTCAGAAGAGAGGCAGGAAGTTCAGTCAAATAGGGGTTTGTACCCCAGCTTAGTTGTGTAAAAAGCCTCATTTAAGCAGAAAATAGCTCTGAAGAATACCAACATATTCCTATTCTACAATTCAAATACACCTCCATGTATGAAACAAAAATAAAAGGCGGGAGGGCAGGGGAAGGGGAATACAGAAGGCCTTCTTAATAATTGGCCGAGATGGCATTATAGCTGCATTTTTCAAAAATAATCATTAGTACATAAGATGATAATAAAATTCAGCACACACTGCTAAATAAAGTATACACACTGCACCATTTCTGTGTAGCAAGCTTCCCTAAAGTCCAATGAAAATACAGTAAATTGAAAAAGAATGAAATACTACCATTCGGAGCAACATGGATGGACTTAGAAAAAATTATATTAAGTGAAATAAGTCAGGCACAGAAAGAGAAATACCACATGTTCTCACTTATTTGTGGGAGCTAAAAATAAATAAATAAATACACAAATGGGGGGCGGGGAAGAAGACAACAATCACAATTCCTTGAACTTGTTAAGACATGTGAGCAGATATGATATTGATTGGTAGGAGCGGGGAGAGTGAGGGGAGAGGGAGGAATCAGCAAAGGGACATGAAAATCAACTACATTGTATATTGATAAAATTTTTTAAAATACAGTAATTTGACTACTTGAAGAAATTGTTGACTTACCATTATAACCTTATGGTGGAATTATCTTGGACTACAATGACAATGGACAGATTTTTTATAACTAATCTTTATTTGGTTATAAACACAGAAAGTTGTGTAGTTCTGAAAAGTCCTGTTTTAAATTATTATTTTAATGTTCTCTCAATAACTGTGTATTGTTACAAATTTTTTTTAAATGTCATATTTCCTACTGGGATGCCTATTCAAGCCTTCTGAGAAATCTCTCCCTTAGAATGCTTCAAAGTCAGTTTTCTAATTAAAGGACTTAATATAGCCTTCATTGATTTATCAAAGAGCCAACAATGTTTTTTAACCTCAAATGCTGACCCAAAACTAACATATACAACTGATTATATTTTGTCACAGTAAAGAATAGCATTGTATAAAAGACAAACAAAACAACATTGTTTTGCTTTTCCTCTAAAGAGATGTATTTTTCCAAGGATACAGTCTTTCGTCAGTGTGAGTATAAGTGATTGTTTTGGGGACAAGTAGCTGACATGTAATCAATAGTTTCTCTTACTGGCTTTTTGGATATTCCACATACTAATTTTGAGTTTGGGTTTTGCCACCTTTCTTCAGGGCAAGGTAGATTAAAAGGTTCAAATGTACTTCTCTCAGCAGGAGACAAAAAACAAAGCAGTGCTGTCTTTATTTAGAATGCAATTCCCTACCCTCCAAGAATTGTTCATTGCATTTCTGCTGTCATGATGGCTATATCTAAGTCACAAATCATGTGGGATGGTTCGTATGAAGAAAATCTGCCATTTCCTTTATTGTGGCACACAAATTCTACTTCATCATTTAGTTTTAAGGAAGAAATAAGAAAAATATAGGTTTCTTTAATTACACCACAATAAATATTTATCTTCAAAAAAATCTGAAGAGCTACAAAAAGCATATCTTGAAACACCCACCACATTTAATCATCTAAGATATCTTCATAAAATTTTACTCGTTTCTTTTCTTTTCACTGTCTAAAATAGAAAGGGTTCCTTTCTCCAAGGAAAACTTTGGAATATAAAGAAAGTTCTCATTTGTCTGAGATCATCTGGATGTCACTTTCAGTAGAGAACATGCCAAAAAATAACCTTGCAACTATCATCAACTGTAGCATTATGGTGCTGAACTAAGCTTTCCTCAGAACTCGGTCCCCACTTTCAGTAGAGAACATGCCAAAAAATAACCTTGCAACTATCATCAACTGTAGCATTATGTATGGTGCTGAACTAAGCTTTCCTCAGAACTCGGTCCTACTGAGCTACATAAGGAATAACAAAATAAGCCATTTTTCTAACTATTTCTTAAGCCAATGCATTCATACAAAATTGTGGATTCACATGAATGAACCACTATTGATTAGCTGCAGATATTTATTTTAATTATGAAAAAAGTACTGCACATACATTGCAAATGATTAGATTCTATAGCATACTTAATACAAAACTGTATATAATCATCAATTTGGAAGCTTAGAAAATACAGTAAGAGATTTCTGATCTGAAGATTATAGCTAATGAAGCTAATAGCTTATCCACCAGTAACCATCCGAGAAAGAAAATTCTTTTTTCCAGTAACCATGATGATTTTATCCTTACCCATTCACACTACCTTGAAAAGTGATCCAGAATTCTTACTCTCATGAACTTATGAAACATATTTTATACATTACACAGTGGCATGACTAACCAGTCTTTGTAAGCCAAATTAGAAATTTTACACATCATCTGACACTGAATATCTATGTCACACTGTGACTTACAATTTAATTTTGAAGAACCAGCATCTCTGCCATCATTCCCCTTACTCTATTGAATTCCAATGGTAAAAACACAAAACATCAACAGCTAACACCTACTGCCTCCTTCCTTGTGTGCAAGGCACTGTTTGATAGGCATCTAACACTGCTTATTTTACTTGATCCTCACAACAATCCTATGATGTAGGGAACACTAAAATTCCTATTTCACAAATAAAGAAACTGAGGCACACAGAAGTTAACTTGCCCAAGATCACACTGCTAGTAAATGATAAAATAGGATTCAAATGTAAACAGCATATCTCTAGACCTTGATTATAGGCAGTGTCTCCCCTGTAAACTGCTGTCCCATAAATTTAATACAACTGAGAAAAAGACAGAAATCATTAGGAATGACATAAGTAAGGACTCTTGAGCCTTAACTGGCCATAATATACTCCATTAATATATGTGTATATATAACATTGTATACAGTTAACAAAGACTAGAACCTTATCCATTAAAACTATGCCTACATGGTAAAGAACAATGAGAAATTTTATAACATTTTCCTTTTTAACATGATAATGGCTCAATTTAAACTTTTTTTTACATGGTTTTAAATGCGTATGTTTTTAAAGAATGCATTATACATATAAACAGAAGGCTTACTATTACATAGTTTGATTTAATAAACTTTTTGTAGTACATTGAGCTAGAATGATGTGTTCTGCCAGGGAAGGGTAGAAAGAAAAGTAAGGCTTCATCAGCTGGCCTTAGGTCTTCATCATCTTAGACAGAGAAAATAGTATATGTAAAAGCACAAAGGTGTGGTCAGCATGGCACAGCAAGCTGAGACACTGCAAGTAGGTGGCATAGCTGCAGCACAAAATTCAAGGCAGGAGGTGAAAAGAGATGAGCTGAAGTAATGGCTAAGTCATAGAACTCCATTAGAAGTACTCAGACTCGTGATGAGGGATAGGACAGCCTGTGGAATATACTAAAGAGCATATGTACTTCACAGGGCCTCGTTTTCCAAAGCCTTGCCGTTTCAAATATTGACCTTGCAGAGGACTGGAAATTTCCCTCAGGCTATAACTCTCTATTGCAAGATAAGGATTGTGGCACAGCAGGTTGCTGGCTCAAAAGACAGACTAGATAGAGGAGTCAAAATGGCGACGGGTCTGGAGCAGGGGCGCCAGAAGACAGCGTGAGCCTAAGAGGTGTGCGCTGTGCTGCCAGAGTGCTATCTGCATTTCCAAGAGCAACAAAAAAAAGAATAAGTCTTTGATCAACTAATCTACAACTATAAAAAAGCAACTACAGATTCGAGGTTTAGGGCCGACGTTAAAGAAGATTCCTGGAAGCGCCCAAGTCGCGCCACGGGACCGAGTGAGCAGCCCGAGGCGGCGGCGGCTAGGACGATGCGGAAACAGAGAGGGAGCCGCTCGGCCAGCCCAGCTCTGTGAGTGACCCCCAGCCCGGCCCTGCTTGCGGGGCAGACGCCCGTCCAGCATCCGCCTGCCCCACTAGGCCAGTCACCAGCCTGGGGCTGCCTCCATTTTCTCGGGTCGGGGAGAAGCCGGCCGGCTCGGCCAGGCCTGCCATCCTTGCCCGGCTCGGCACCTCACTGAGCCTTCCCACTTCCTTGCCCCGGCACGAGGCCTCCTGGGGTCTGCAGGCCGGCCTCACATCCCACTTCCCCCGTGGTTCTCTGGCGGGGCTGGTGGCGTGGGGAGCCCCCGGCCAGTAGCAGGAGGACAGGGAAGAACGGGCCGGGCCAATTGTCACTCCACCGCACCCTGGGCTCCGGCCCCCGATAAACTTCCTGTTACTGGGAGGCAGATACCATCTCTGAGGCCATCAGTTCAGAAAAACGCCTAACCGATTTATGGTTAGGAAAAGTGCGATCGGAGTGCTCCTGAGCTCGCTGAACCTGCCGGAGAGCTGACTGCAGGCAGGCGCCAGAGTCAGTCCTCACCAGGGGGAATCAAAGAGGAACTGTGTGCTGCGGGCTCCTCCCCTGAGGAGCTCACGCTCGGGTGTGGGAGATAAGACAAGTACACAGATAACTGCAATACCAGGATGAAGGTGATAAGTCCCAAGAAAGCCCTATACAGTGCTACAAAGGCACCCAGAGCGACCAGTCGTCTAAGCCTAGCAGAATCCTGAAAGACTTCCTGGGAGGGGCGGTGCCGAACAGGGGCTTGAAGGCCCGGCTGATAGACGAGGGTAGCAGAAGACATGTCCCAGCCCAGTCTAGAGCGCACAGAGCGGGGAGGCGTCCGGCTAGGGAGGCGGAGACTCAGCAGAAAACACACACTCTGCGGGCCACCTCTGCGAGGTCCAACAGCTCCGCCTAGTGCAAACATAACGGGGAGACGTCCAGCTAGGGAGGCAGAGATGCAGCAGAAAACATACACCCTGCGGGCCACCTCTGCGAGGTCCAACAGCCCTGCCTAGTGCGCACAGAACAGAGAGACGTCTGGCTAGGGAGGCAGAGACTCGGCAGAAAACACACACCCTGTGGGCCGCCTCTGTGAGGTCCAACAACCCCGCCTAGTGCACATAGAGGAGGGAGACGTCCAGCTAGGGAGGCAGAGACTCGGCAGAAAACACACACCCTATGGGGCCGCCAATGCGTGATCCAGCAGCCCAGCAGAGTCCACGCTGACCAGAGAGGTGGCTCTCCGGAGAGGCCCAAGACCCGAGGCAACCACACACACAAGACACTAGAGGCCAACTGACCATTCACAGAGGTAGCCATACCAAATTGACAAA
>NW_007734928.1:0-702 GCF_000696425.1 Galeopterus variegatus
AAAATTGAATACTGCTGCCCAGTGGTTGGTTTTTGTTTGTTTGGTTTTTGGGTTTGTTCTGTTGGCTGGCCGGGTACCGAGATCTGAACGCTTGACCCTGGTGTCCTCAACACCGCTCTCTAACCCGCTCAGCTGACTGGCCAGGTCCCCGTGTTTGTAGCAGGATTGGATTTTCCCTTTTGTTTCCTAAATTTCAGCTTCTTCAACAGTTCTTTTTAGTTTGGTAAACATTGCTTTGATGTACTCGGTATTCCCTTTTGTAGTCTGATCAAAGTACAATGTAACATCACCTCCCTTTGTTTATGGGTCAAGCAGAATAGCACAGGACTGCAAACTTGCGGGTTTTTAGGTTAGCTACTGCTCTGGGAGCAACAAAGACTTTGTCAAGCTCTGATTGCATTTGAACCCAGTTTTGGGGTGGCCACAAGTTCAATGAATTCTTTACTTAACAGACATGCTTCTAGAAACTACAGACATTCACAGTCCCATTCTATGCTAACAGACACAGACACAGACCAGCTTCGATGCTAGACCCTTTGCAGACTGCAGTGCCCTAGTCTCCTGAGCAACTGTTCTTACAATCTTCCAGCTTTAACATTCAGTGCCAGTAAAAACATTCTTTTATTCCATTACTACCGAGTAAGTAAGTGGCTCTTTTCATCAAGAATTAATCTCGTTATATCTCGCTGGTTTTCATAAAGA
>NW_007734928.1:1783-3158 GCF_000696425.1 Galeopterus variegatus
CTTCACGTGTTCCATCAGCCTTTCTTTTCCCCGCCTGCTCCCCACCCTGATGTCAGCCATTCGAGGTAGGAGGCTGTGTTATCTGCTTTGAACCCCCAGTACCTGGAGCAGTTCTGGAATTGTAGTGAGACTCGGAATGTGTGCTGAGTCTATCAATAAATACCAAGTAATTATACTAGGATGAAAATACTTTGAAAGTTGTAAAATCAAAGTTTAACTTGTAGAAGAAGAAAAGCATGGTACACGCGGTGCATGTACAGCAATGCCAACTTTTCAACGATCGGCACTCCAGTGAGAATAAAGTGTGCTTTTACAGAAAAACCTAAATATAATGAAATCACACACACACACACACACACTCCAAAGAGATGTATATATTTTAAAGTAATATGTAGAAATTTGTGATTATACTGAAAAGTTTTGTATTGTATACTTTAAATGGGTAAATTGTACAGCAAGTGAATCATATCTCAAAGCTGTTTAAAATCACATTAAGGGCCGAGCCCGTGGCGCACTTGGGAGAGTGCGGCACTCGGAGTGCAGCAGCGCTCCTGCCGCGGGTTCGGCTCCTATATAGGGATGACCGGTGCGCTCACAGCGCTCACTGGCTGAGCGCAGTGCGGCTGGTGTCAAAAAGGACAAAAAAAGAAAGAAAAGAAAAAAAAATCACATTAAAAATAAATCCCATGCAGAGCTTTAGATGGAAAGTGATGGTTAAAAGTCAGCTTTGGGGCTATTGTGTGACTCGCGCATATAACTCACCTGTCTGCACACATTTCCTCATCCTAAAATTGGGGTGATGAGGAAGATGATTGTGAGAATTACATGAGTTAATACGTGTAAAATATTGGAAGACAGCCCGTCATTGAACAAGCACTCAGTAAATATGGGTGTCATGGGCTGTGCTAAAGACTCAGAAAGGCAGGAGGAATGTTTGTACGGACTATGATGAGTGGTCAAGAAAAGACTTTCAAGAGTAAAAATATAGGGGCCGGCCCGTGGCTCACTCGGTAGAGTGCGGTGCTGATAACACCAAGGCCATGNAAGTAAGTGGCTCTTTTCATCAAGAATTAATCTCGTTATATCTCGCTGGTTTTCATAAAGATGTAGATAAAGAAGTTTCACGGGGAGACATTCTTGGAATGAGAGCCACTGGTTCATGATAAGAAACCCTTCTGATAAGTTATGCTCTAATCTAAAATCTGGGTATGTCTTTGACTTCATTGGCTCAGTGTAACAGGAAAACAAATGGCCCAAGGAAATTTATGACCGTGGCTTACAAATGTTTTCAACTGACCAACTCTGGCCTCCCTCCGCTTTGCTCTGCACTGCAGCCTGCTTTATGAGGCTTCACTGCACCCAGAGGTCAGTGCTT
>NW_007734928.1:4743-17315 GCF_000696425.1 Galeopterus variegatus
GTCATCTTTAAAAAAAAAAAAGAGTAAAAATATATTACTTAGGTTATGTTCTGTTGGTGAAAGAGGAAGGAAAGAGCAGACTGAGGCCAGAAGAAAAAAACAAAAACAAAAATAGAGGAGTTGATTATGTAAATCTTCAAATCAATTATGTTTGGAATCAAAATAGTGTGGTGTTCAGATTCCACTAGATACATTAAGAGGCACGTAACCATTTTACTTTAAAATATCAATATTATAAATTACCAGAAATTATATTCTTTGTAATTTAAGCATGTGATAAAAAACTTGAAATAGCAACATAAAGCTGTGCAAGAGACATGTAGTTTTTTAGAAATGAGAGCGAACATTCAACATGGACATGGAAAGGTGATGTGCTCCAGAGGGAAGAGTCTGGGCAAAGCCTTTTGAAAGATCTTGAGGAGTCTGAAGGACTATAGGGTTACTGGAGCTTAGCAAGCACTGGAGCAAGCTGCAGAGAGTGCCAGGAAGAGGGTTCTTGCAGGCCCTTGAGTGCCAAAGCTTGCATTTGTGTGAGTATCCAAGGAAGAGAGAAAATGAAGAGTCACAGAGATATTTAGGAGGCAGAATGGACAAAAATAGCTTATCGATGGGATACAGGAATTGAAGACAGGAAAATCCTAGGATGACACACAGGTCTTTGGCATTACCAATTGGAGGGATGACAGAATAGGCAAAGTTGTTTGAAGAGGAAACCAAACATTTATTCTAGGGAATGTTGAGTTTCTGCAGCCTCTAACCATTAACGTGGAGATAGGAGGCCGGCAGTAGGCGTGGTGGTCCAGAAGTGAGAAGAGAGGTCAGAGGGGAATTTCAAGGAGGGAGTGGTCAACTTTCGGATGCTTCTGGGAGAATTTTTTAAGACCTAATTATCCATCCATATGTGTATGCATTTATCCATATACTACTCAGTAGTTTACCAATCATTTCATTCAATAGTTAACTCATACATCCACCCACCTCCCACACTGAATTCCTGCCATTTGCCAAGGTCTCTGAGAGCAGGAAGCCATGAGTGACCCACAATCATGGCCCTGGGAGAAGAGGGAGGTGAGAGATTAAGATATATGCATCAAGACCTGTCATGTAGGTGTTAAATTAAGTTTGGTCTAAAGGTTTCTCTGGGCATAGTGAACTGTAACCTAACTTCATGTGTAAACAGACTGTAACCTACTTTTGTAACAAGCACCTGAGCCTCAGCTAAACACAATCAGCCAACCGGGTTTAAATAAGGCAAACATCCAGCTGTAACAAATCCATTTGTTTCTGTGCCTCACTTCCATTTTCTTTATGTCACTTTAGTTTTTCTGTCCATAAATGCTGTCTGACCATGTGCCAGCCCTGGAGTTGCTCTGAACCCATTTTGGTTCTGGGAGCTTATTTGTGAATTATTCTTAATCAATTAAACTCTATTAATTTGCCTAAAGGTTTTCCTTTGAAAGATGGCGTCAGAAGTGAGATGAAACGAAGAAGAAGAAAAGAAGAGGAGGAGGAGGAAGAGGAGGTGGAGGAGGAGGAGGAGGAGGAGGAAGGAGGGGGAGGAGGAGGAAGAGGAGGAGGAAGGAGGGGGAGGAGGAGGAGGAGGAAGGAGGAGGAGGAGAGTAGTTAGATGAAACGAGAGTTTTCAGCATCAAGTGACCAGGCAAGGGACCACAGGACCCTTTGCATCCATTGCCCTCTCACAAGAACTGGGGATCATGAGTAAGTTCTCTCAGATTTGAAGTTCTGTGGATTTGTGTTTTGAGCTACCTGAATATGTTTGAGCAAATTTTTTTTATCTGGACTGGGTTTGGAAGTAGTGACAGAAATTGGACTGGGTCCAGGATCAGAGTGAATCTAGTAATTAACTGGACTGGATCCAGTTAGAGGCCAAGATGTCTGGCTGTGTCAGACAGAAACTGGCAGCAAACGGCAATTAGGCAATTTCTGCAGGGGATGCTAACTTCAGCTTAAGAAATTGGCAGGGATTTCGTGTTTTATCCTGTTCTTTTCTTGCATGCTTAGGTAAGAAAAAATTATTGGCTAAATTGATCAAGGCAATCTCAGAGCCAAAGCCAAAATTTGATGTAAAATGGGATCCTTAATTTCTGAAGAACTGAGTACTCCACATGTATCAGCACTAGGCCCTGGAAGCAGCAAATGCATTCAAACGTGGCAAAATTTTACTAAAGATCATTTAAAATTACAGTGGAACATTCCAAATGAACAACACTGCACTTCAAAAAGTACACCTAAAAATGAGAGCTCCCAAATTAGACTTATCCAGGGGTGCATACTGATGTGCAGAAGCTTCTAAAAAGAAGCAAAATTTTACTAAAGATCATTTAAAATTACAGTGGAACATTCCAAATGAACAACACTGCATTTCAAAAAGTACACCTAAAAATGAGAGCTCCCAAATTAGACTTATCCAGGGGTGCATACTGATGTGCAGAAGCTTCTAAAAAGACTTCAAAAATTTTCCTGCCTCTTTTAAAAGACTCTTTACAGAAGGCAAATAAAAATCTTAAATGACTAATTGATAAGAAAAATTAAATCTGCTAACCTTTTGGCTCAGTTACTATCTCACCCCAAGGCAAAAAGAAAGCTGGATAAAGTGTTTATTAAAGGTAGGCTTTCAGATAAAGTAGGCTTGCTTCTTTTTCAGACCTATCCATGATGACCCTAGGCATAGTGAATACTTTCTTTGCCCTATTCATTAATGGGCTCCACCCTGAGCTCAGCAATTTTAGCTAAGAAACAGAAGCTAAGTTTAAAAGACTGCCTGTTGACTAAATCAGTCTCCAAAATAATTTAGCTGGCTATTTAAAAGCCCTTTTTGTGAAAGAAATTTACATCTATAAAATAAATCTCCATTTGTAAGGGTGTCTGCCTCGCTGCCCAAGAAGAGAGGAAGAACTGGGTCACTAAAAACTCTTACAATGGAAAAGGCATTGTTTAAAGTTACATTCCACATCTTTTGTTTAAGGTGCTTTTCCTGGACATCTCTTTTAACTGAGCCTTTACCTACAACCTCCTTCCCAGGTTTGGGCAAATGGTGGTATGGGGTAAATGCTGGACACAGCCTCCTATTCCTCCCTCCCCTTGCATACCAGAGTTCCCCCTCCCCTGTGGGAGACTACCCCTGGCCAAAGTAGTTACCCAAGGAAAGGCATGTCCCCGTTAAGGCAAACAGAAGGCTGGAGGGAGCCGGTACCCTAAGTAAAAGAACTAGCGCTCTGGCACCAGGAAAGTAGTGAGTAGATTAACTTATCTACTCAGCGGATCTCCCACAGGCTTTGAGTTATGTGAGCTGGGTGAGGGTCTGCATGCAAGCCTGCCTGAAAATGATTTACACCTCTACTCTCACCTGTTCACTATATAACTGCTGTACGGACTCTGTGGCGGCATGGATTTCTGACTGACAGCCACCTTGGTACCTCTCATAAGTCTAATAAATCAATGTCTCAACCCATCCAATCTCTGGGTGATTTCTTTGGAAAGGTAAACACTATGCGAGTGCCCTCTCAGATTTGGGCTACCACACTACAGGTGGTATTTAGACCTGAAGTCTCAATTCTATGGTTTTGATAATTTTCTGCCTCATTTTATCTAAGCCTTCCCTTTTGAAATGCAAATTTGGGGTAAGAAAATTTCTTTATTGATAGATCTTGAACATAACCAGTGCCATTTTAGGCAAGGCCAAGCACAAAATGGCCCCCAACCCCTCCCCTCTTCCCTTTACAAGAAGCCTCATGACTTCTGTGAAATAGAAACTTTTTGCTTCCACATGGGTGCGATGCCCCTCCTTGCTTGCTTCAGCCAGCCCTTGGTGTCCTGCGGTCTATATAAGCTCTCCCACCCCCCAGGGCCGGATCTGTCTTTCATTTTGAGCACAGATTTTCTTCCTTTAATAAAGCTTGATCAGTACCCTGTGTTTCGGCTCACTTTCTTTCATTTTGGTGCTGAAATCCGGGAAGGGTTCTGGCCAAGCCCCTCTCTTGGGTTGATTGGCCCTCAGCCACCCTTCCCAGACCTGCTGAACTGGGTACCTCTGGGACCCTCTCCTTTTGCTGTTTCAGACCAATGCATCCAACATTGGCCTCAATTCAGGGTGAGTCAGTGGGTCAGCCCTCTCTCACCATGGGTTCCCCCAACTCTCTCTCTCTCTCACTATTTCTCAAAGCCCAGGCACCTGGCTGAGGGAACCCCTCTCGTGCCCCCCAGCTATTGGAGGATGCTCCTGTAGCCAGTCAGTGGCTTCTCTCTCAAAAAGAAGGTGTGCACCAAAGAGGACGCTCATTGGTGTTACCCTTCTTCTACTGGGACCGATCACCCCCTTTCTCACCCTCTACATGGGACCCTCACAATCCAAACCTCCATGATCTATGCCCTTGGGCTGTCTCCTGGCCAATTTACACCTTGGCCCCCAGGGAGACATTAAACCTAAACGTCTCATTTTCTACTGTATTCCACACTCTATGCCTCCAGGCTGTCTCCTGGACAATCTCTTGGCCTCCAGGGAGACATTAAAACTCAAACACCTCATTACAATGGATCCCAGTGGCCACAAGATAGCACTCTCGATTTAAATACTCTCAGAGATTTAGATATCTTTTGTCACCAAAGCACCAAAACCAGATAGGTTCCTTATGTTAAAGGCTTTTATCTCTGATCATGTCCTTCTCTCTGTCAAAACTGTGCTACATCTCAAATTCTCCTAGCTCATGCTCAACGCCCCCTTCCAGACTTGGATCAATCTTTTGATCTGTCAGACCACTCTGCTCCCCAAGCACCTCTTTACACTCCAGATCCTTCACTAGCCCCTCCACCTTTTCCCTCTCTTCCCCCTACCTGGCCTTGAGACACTCATCCTCAGCCACCCAACCCCTCTCCTTCTCCCCCTTCATCAGGTAACAACCCCACCTCAGCTCTGGCTCCTTTATACCCCCTCTGTGAAGTGGCTGGAATGGAGGGAATTGTCTGAGTCCATGTCCCTTTTTCTCTTTTGGACCTTTTCCAAATTGAAAAACAACTGGGATCCTTCCAGTCTGACCCAGACATATATCTGTCCCCTGAAGACAGGGAGCAGGTCTGGGTAACTGCCCAACAGCAGGCAGACAAGGTACATGTTCAAAATAACAGGCCATTGTGGGAGACATTGCCATACCTTGCACAGACCCAAAACTGGGACTACCAGTCTGGCCACAGGGACCAGGATCTCTGGGATAACATGATCACACACTTGACTTATGGCCTCCAAAAGGCTACTCACAAGTCAGTCAATTGTGACAAGCTTAGAGAAATCACGCAAAGATCCACTGAAAATCCCAGCGAGTTCCTAACCCTCCTCTCGAGGTTTTATGTAAATACACACATATAGACCCAAACTCTCCTGCAGGCATGGCTCTCTTACACTTTCATTTCATTACCCAGTCAGCCCCTGACATTCAAAAAACTTAAAAAACTTGAGGATGGTCCAAATATGATACGAGACCTCCTCAATGCAGCTTTCAAGGTTTTTACCTTAGTAGATACCTTTTCAGCAGTAACACATGCTCTCACATCAGACATCATCCCTCATTTTGGCTTGCCCACCAGCCTCCAGTCTGATAACAGCCCGGCATTCAGATTACACAACTCACAGCACAGGCATTACATATCAAATGGGACTTACATATACCATATCAGCCTCAGTCATCAGGAAAAGTAGAAAAAGCCAGTCACCTCAAAAAAACACACCTCACCAAGCTGAAACTTCACCTCCCTTGGGCCCAACTTCTACCTTTAGCACTCACTTGCCTGTGAGCTGACCCCCACAAACCCACAGGCTTGGGCCCCTTTGAGCTCATGTATGGTAGACCCTTCACTCTCACACATCTCCCTTCCAGCTCATTGCCTTTAGGCCAGTATCTCCCTACTCTTTTGCTCATTAGGGATCTTCTTTGGGAATAAGCCAACCTTCTATTACCTCATCTTTTCCCCACCACCCCCTCAGACTTTAAACTGAGCCCAAGACAGCAAGTATGTATGAAAACCCGAATCCCAAAGCTCTTCTCACCATGTTGGGAAGGGCCTTATACAGTACTCCTCACCACCCCCATGGCAGTAAAAGTGCTAGGAAAGACCCCATTGGTATCACTTATCCTTGGTAAAACTAGCACCTGAGACTTTACGCAAAGAATCTGTTAACACCAAGCCAGAGGGGTCCCTCTGCTCAACCCCCCAATCCAAAACCTCCTTACACTTCATCCATTTTAGGACCCACAAAATTGAAAATCTCCAGGACCTTCGCTCTTCCCCCAATCCCAGAAGAAGGATGATCTTTCCCCCAGCGATTATCCTCTCACTCTTGCAGGCTCGCTTCATGTCCTTTGCACAGGAGCTGCTCCAAGACGGGTCCCCACCCGCCACCTCCAGTGTTGAAGACAGCCTTGAGTGGGTACCTGAGTTAGCCTGCTAGGGCACCCTCTGTGATTATACCCCTGACGAGGTTACCCTCTACTCCTTTTTCCTACTATTCCACCTCTCAACCTCTCAGTCCCTGAATGCTTGTCTTCTCTGTTCCTCCTGCTTCTTTTCCTAACAGAGATATATGGCACACCCTGTTCACAATGTATAACCAAGGTCTTGGTGGGTGGAAGGACACTTTCCAACCTCTCAGGTCTGCCACCCAGAATCTTCAGGGGAACCCTACAGGACACATTCACATTCCTGACATACGTTCCCAGAACATGCTATGACCAGACAACTGCCACACCATGTTCTCATGGGGGTAAAAACTACTGGATAGCTCTTTCCAAAGGGGATTCTGCTTGAGTCCAGTGCCTCCCCAACAAAAACATTTCTGCTTCACCCAAACCACTCACCTAGGCTATAGTGATGGGGGAAGACTTTAGGACAAAACACATCGGACCACTAACCATGATGGGACTTATCCTTCTTGGTCTCTGCCTCTTTTGGTGTTTCTCTACTTTCTTACAGGAACATATACAGGCCTTCAACAATCAAAAGGTCACTGGATTCTTCCTGGAGGGGAGGATACCAGCCCCTCAGAATCAGCGACCCTCCCCCAGAAGAATACAGCCTCCCCACATGAAACGAATACCCTGCCACCTAATTGTTTTATCCACCAACATAAATCTTTTATTTTTTCATATCTTTGCCCATCTCCAGCAGGAAATAGCTTCAGAAGAATGATACCTCCACTCCTTTTCCCTTCTCCCTATACTTAAAAGGTGGGAATGATAGATTTTGAACATAACCAGCGCCATTTTAGGCAAGGCCAAGCACAAAATGGCCTCCAACCCCTCCCCGCTTCCTTTTACAAGAAGCCTCATGACTTCTGCAAAGTAGAAACTCTTTTTGCTTCCACATGGGTGCAATGCCCCTCCCTCACAATGCCTCTCCCTGATTGCTTCAGCCAGCCCTTGGTGCTCTACAGTCTATATAAGCTCTCCCAGCCCCAGGCCTGGAGCTGTCCTCCATTTTGAGGGCAGCCCTGGCTGCCCTCCATTTCGAGCACAGCCCAGCAGATTTTCTTCCTTTAATAAAGCTTGATTGGTACACAGCATTTCGGCTCACTTTCTTTCACTCATATCATTATTAAAAATGGGATAAGTAAAGCAGACAGTGATGGGGTTAAAACAAAGATTAAATCTACCAAGGTTGGATGGACCAAAAGTACCCCTGCTGATTTCCCAACATTACAAACCAGTTTGCTCTAGTTACCCCAGTTTGGACAAGTTTAAAAAGCTAGAAAGAGGGGCTGGCAGACTAGCTCAGTTGGTTAGAGTGCAGCCTTATAACACCAGGGTCATTGGTTCAGATCCCTGTAACAGCCAAAAAAAAAAAAAAAAGCCAGAAAGCAGAAATTACAATGAACAAAACTAGCTAACAATCGCTTAGGGCAATAATCAGACAGGTCAATTAAGAAAAGGGCAAGGGTTCCTTTGTAAGGAAATAGCCTAAGTGATTCATTTTCAGGAATAGCTTAGCAAAGGGTGTTTAACTGGCTCAACCTGTTCCCAGAGAGTCCCTGAACGGCAGAGCTCAGAAGTAGCACATCACTCTTGAAAAATGACTCCTCAAGATTGTGGTTAGTCACTAACCCTTTGTTCTCTTCATTTCTTGGTTCTTCTCCCTTCTCTGGGCTTTGGCAGGCCTTTTTCATGGGCTTGTCCTGAACCATCAGACAAAGGAATTGCTTACAAGGGGATAATAAATCTTAGGCAATGTCTGGGAAGATTGTGCACTCCACAGTACCCAGCCAATGAGGAACTGGAGGAGGGACTTGTGCACTAGGGAATAAATTGCTTGCTGTAGCTGTTTCCTGTGTGCCTGCCCACCAGACACCCAATCTTGCAAGAGTGTTATTAAAGTCTAGCTTCACTCTATGTGTCTCCATGTTCATTCTTTGGCATTGGATGGGTGAGGTTATCTCTCACACCTTGACTCAGCCTCTTGTGTGAACAGGATAAAAAATTTATAGATAAACCTCTCATCATTTCAAAATTATTTTTCAGTAACTTGAAGTCTAAAGTCATGTTAAATTAAGTAATGGATATATATTAAATTTCTGAGTGATTTCTAAGCTAAAATACAGAAACATTAATTGCTGAACATAGGTTTAGGATATATATTTCAATATCTTGTTTTTATACTCTATAGAGAAGCTAAGTATATTTGGGTCTGTTAATAAGCATGAAAAATTGTGTTATGAACAAACATGTTTTTAAAAATTATAAAAGGTTCTTATCTACAAAATGCTGATATAAAACAATTAAAAACTGCTTAGTTCCAAGGTTTTCACTAGCAATTAAGGTTACTAGAGTTAAGAATTATCCCAATTAATATATGGTAATTAAAACCACTTCTTATGTGAGAAAAGTAAGGTGTGTTTTTGGTAAATGAAGCTTACATAAAAGCTGTTTTATTTTATGAAAAAAAGAAAAAGTTAATTTTTGTCATAAAGTAAACAACTGGTTGTTCCAAAATAAAAAAGGAAAGATTGTAGAAGATTTGTGAAGGATAAATCTTATGAAAGAAGTTTTATGTGTGATTAATCTGGCTAAAATCAGAAAAGAATGATAAAGTTTTCTAAAAATTGAATGTATCAAAAGTATACTACGAAGATTTGTGAAGGATAAATCTTATGAAAGAAGTTTTATGTGTGATTAATCTGGCTAAAATTAGAAAAGAATGATAAAGTTTTCTAAAAATTGAATGTATCAAAAGTATACTAATACAAAACTAGAACTTAGTTTTCTAGCCTCATGCCATCTTTATTAAGTCTTTTGATTATTTATTTGGAAAACTAAATCTCTCTATAAAAGAGTAAAGGTTTTTGCTCTTGGAAAGATTTTAGTCATCATCACTCTGGTTAAATGAATGACTATTATTTTACAACAACTTGTGATACTATTTTGATCAAGTGTTTTGAAGCTTTGACATATTTGTCAGGCGTCCCAAATTTATTTTTATCTTTATTTTATCTTATTTTAAAAGATGACTGGCAAGGGGATCTTAACCCTTGATCTGGTGTTGTCAGCACCACGCTCTCCCAAGTGAGCTACCCGGCCATCCCTATGTAGGGATTGGAACCCGAACCTGTAGCCTTGGTGTTATCAGCACCACACTCTCCCAAGTGAGCCACAGGTCGGCCCTGGGCTTCCCAAATTTAAATTGCAAAATAAAAGTTAAGTCTTTTTGACCTCCAACTAAATTTGGCCCCTGAAACATCTGAAAGAGTGATAATAAACAGGCTTATTTGGAGTGTTAAATTATATTTATAATTTATAAGCATTGTCAAAAAAGAAATATTTAAACTTCTTTTGAGTTATATTTGTATAGATACATTATTACTATATGTTCCAAAACTGTATGAGATTCCTAAAATTCTGATATGTCTTGATATGTTATCAGTCATAATTATGATTAGTATGTTAAATAATTGTAGGCCACAGAAACAACCAAATTTTCTTGTCAATTGCATCTTTAACCATGATAATTTTAAGTCTTGTTGTCCACAGTTCATTGTTAACTCTGATGCTTTTTCTAAAAGCTCCTTACAACCCAATACAATGTTAGAGTGTTGTGTCTTTAAGAGCTCACTGGCTGAGCGTGGTGCTGACAACACCAAGTCAAGGGTTAAGATCCCCTTACCGGTCATCTTTAAAAAAAAAAAAAAAAATGTGTTTCCCTCATGGGCCATTCCTGAAGAAATCTTCAGTGATAGAGGTATTTGTTTCACTGGATAAGTTATAAAACATTTAAGTAAGGTGTTACAAATACAATAGAATTTGGCAAAGCTAACCGAATTGACTGGATTCCCTTAATCAAAAGTATTACAGATAGATGACAGTCAGGTCCACTTTCATCAGAAAACGTGTCCCCTTACGAAATAGTCACTGGAAGGCTTATTCCCCTAATAATAGAACCTCTCCTAAACTCCAGTATGACTAAATATTGCAAGGCTTTAATGCATTATGCCAAAGTGCATTTTGCCAGGTAGAAGAAGTTTTTCACGCTGCATCAACTGAGTACAATCAAATCCTTCTTGATCTAGAACCCGAGGATTGGATCTTCTGGAAACAACATCAGAGGAAAAACTGCCCTTGCCATCCACACTGCAGCAAAACTTCAGGACCTTGAAACTTGGGTTCATATCTCACAACTCAAGGGCCCCTCCAGACTCTTGGAACTGTACACCCATAGGAAATCTTAAGGTAAACTAATGAGGAAAGTGTCTCACCAGAAGCAGACAGTATCCTAGATGTGGACAGCTTTCCCAATATCACAGATCAGGACTTCTTTACCAGCATGAAACTTCCTTCTCATAATTTTTCCTTACTTATGCCTACTTCTTTTGCTTGGCAGAATAAAGCTGTAATTAGAATTTTACAGTCAGTAACTTCTGTGAGTAACTTGATGGAGTGTTGAATCTGTCATACCAAACCAAGATCTTTGTGGGTAACTTGGCAATGTTCCCAACATAACTGTTGTCCAAATTGTACTAGTGGTAAAATTTTATGAATGCTGTTTTTATTTTTTATTTATTTTTTTGGTGGCTGGCCAATGGGGGGATCTGCACCCTTGGCGTTACCAGCACCACACTCTAACCAACTGAGCTAACTGGCCAGCCCTGAGCCCTGTTTTAATTTAACCCAGTAGTGGGATACCAGAACCAGGACCCATGAGTATATCACAAGACAAGTTTTCACCAAAAGCCCAAATGGCATTTCTTGCAAAGTGATTTATGTGCCAGGACACTATAGTGCTGTTTCAACTTTGTCTCAAACCCTTGGCTAGAAACTGCAAATTTCACCATTCCAGGTAAGGTATCCATAAACAATAGATTTGGAAAACGGGCCTTGTGTACATCCATGTATACTTTCACTTGTAGAAAATTTTGCAGTCACCCGTATACATTGGTAATCTTATACCTTGATGAATAGAATATGAAGGACCAGTGGGCTGTGCATTTTAATGGAATCTTTGTGGCTCCATAATCAGTCAGAAACAGAACATCGTTCCATTCCTCTTAACCTACACCATAGGTGAAAGAGAACACTGTCAGAAGGTATTAACCCTTTTGAATGGGCTGGTTCTGAAAAAAAAAAAAAAAAAAAAAAAAAAAAAACCTGTCTCCTTAGATTTCAGAACTTAGGTGAGACACTTTTGTGGACACAGAATTGAAAGAAAGGGCCACAGATAGAAAGATAGTCCATCTGGACCAGGTGTGGGCAAGTATATTTACCAGTTGATGAGGCAAGGCTAGACATCTGTGGAAAAGGCCTGGGACCCATGACATCGGTATGAGTAATGCCAGCCCTAACCACTGAAGAAGACCTACATGTAACTCTGCTGTGCTCAATGCCAAAAATATATCATAGTGGACACCTGGGATGACTCCATCTGGGACCAGCAGGAGGCTCCTGACAAGGACAAGGCTCTAGTCTTGCCTTCAGAGAAGACCACCTCAAAGACTATCGCATGACTGCCAAGAAAGGGAGAACTGTCAGACGTGAGAGAGGGGATCAGAGGGCCCACTCGGCTCAGAGGCCCTCTTAATGGAAGGACGGCGCGAACGTATCTTCTTGGAGCTGGTTTCACGGTCCCCGACCTCTGAAGCATCGCTATTTCTTGCTATAATTTTCCTAACCTTTGACTCAGACCGGCTACTCGCACTTTCTCTCCACAAATACGTCTTTGGACAGCAGGGGCTTTGGAGTCACTGCAGGGTTTCTCATTAAGAATACCCATCCGACTCGTGTAGGCCCTGCTTCCTGCAATTTTGCCTCAGATTATTTCATTTTCTCCTTGGACATTTTCACCTCCTCTCACAGCTCCTGCTTTTTGCTCTTCCCATTCCCTCTTTCCTGGAAGCAGCTTTTCTTCCCCACAGACCGCTCCTTCCTTCATCATGCTCGTCCACGTCTCACAACCTGACACTACTCTCAGCACTCCTTTCCTGTCTCTGGTGATATTTTTAAATAATCCTCGGCTCAACCTGTGATGGCTGCCCCGACATCTTCTCTTCACGAACGGAGCGGACATCGTGGAATATCTCCAAG